>NC_041370.1:2181495-2398995 GCF_900634415.1 Cottoperca gobio | reverse complement strand
AATGATGGTGTTGGGATCCTGAAGGGGCCGTTGCGATTGGCTGATGCAGGCGCACACACACACAGCATTGCAGGATGGAGGCATTCACACAGAAACATGTTCACAGTCATGCATGTATGATTATGAAATTCAAATTAACACAAAATGTACAGATTTGGAACTACATGCATGCACATTCTATTAGACTCAGACATAACAAAACACACAGTCTCATATGGATGCACACCTAATTTAGAATGACATGCATGCACGCACACAAGCACACACAGTGTGTCTTACAAAGAAAGGATTGAAACCAAAGGAAAGAGAAGAGAAGGGGGGGGGTAAGTCTAAATGAATCGTTCTGGCACCGTCTAGTTTACTAATGAGGCTCTGAGGAATGCTGCTGATCAGAACAAGACCCTTTGGCTTCTTTTCTGATGGAAATGTGGTGATACATTACCAGTCTAAAGCAGAGTAACCCCCCCTTTCTCCATCCTGCACCACACGTGAAGGAGTGACTGGTTTGGCAGCAGAGCAGCGTGATGACTTCAGAGGGCTGAGAGTGATCCGCCCAACATTTGGCTTTAAGGAAACGATGACTACAGTGTGTTTATGTGTCAGGATATCTATAGCTCCGTTCACACGTGCACTGCAACCCTGACATGATCTAGACATCACCCGGAGGAGCTGACTGTGAGGACGGACTTGACCTCGCCTAGTACTAAGTCTGCGTAATGTCCGTGTGTGAATAAGAAGAAAACAAACAGGCTGACGGTCATTTACACAAAAACGCTAAAACGAAAATGTCCAAATGGAGAGATGACGAGATTTCGGATTTCTGTCGATAACGGCCGAAATCTCAGACTCGGTTGTTTTAAATTCAAATTACGAAGCGGCTAAGTGACCGCGGTTTCATCTGTGTCACGTCATCTCGTCATGTGCGTCCTGCTCGCTCTAACCAGGCGCCACCGCTGAAACTGAGTATTTCCAGTAAGTGAGAGAGACAGTCAATCAAATCAATCAGTCACATTATATTTATAAAGCCCAATATCACAAATTACAATCTAGTCTCAGGGGGCTTCACAATCTACACAACACACGACAACCTCTGTGCTTACACCCTCGCAGCAGATTATGGAAAACTGTAAACTAAACCAGAAGAAACCTGAAGGAGAGTTAGAAAGGATCCCAGACAGACGTCAATCTGTCGCGTGCTACATGTGTGAAAGGGAAACATGCGTCTCCACATATTGTCTGGAGTTCATGTGAGAAAACAACTTTTAAAATGTACTTTTGCACGTCATTAACCAGAATGTTCCTTTATTGTAAGGTGACCATCAACGTGGAGCTGCACCTTGCCAAGAGCATCAGGTTCAATTCTTCTGCGAATCCCTTTGCCCACTGCGACGTCTACCTCTACAGGGCGCCCACAACCAAACTCCGAGTCCCCAATGGGCCCCCTGCACGGACCGCTAATGGCCCCAGCAGAGCTAAGGGTCGAGTCTTGAGGTGGGAGGACAACACGTACCCTCCTTCTCCCCCCTGTTCGATCTGCAGCCCCGTCAGCACTCGCTTGCTCTCAGGCTCCAGGATCAACAAGCGTTCTAGAACGCGGACTCTGAACCCCAACGCCCCCCTATGAACCCGCCCTGTCTCCTGCAAAATGACATTCCCACACAACTAAACTGCATCATCAACTACGTATGGATGGAAACGTATCTTGTCACTGATTTAAACACGTGGTTAATGTTGTAAAAAAGAACGCAACACAATCACTTACATTAAGGCATCAAAACGAAATGGTTAAATACGTTTCCCTCTAAACGTAATTGACAATGCCGTTTGTCCGGATGAAATGTTCCTCATATCTCGTTGTCCTGGATGTCATCTTGAAAATTGTTCTGTGAATGTGTGTGTTGCATTTTGTTGCCGTTTAACAGAAGTTCTTATTTAAGGAAAACATTTTCCATAGTTTGTGTCAGGTTGAAACTGGAAGTTGGAGCGTGAAGTGTCGGCCTTTCTTGGACTCTGACATCTGTGGGACAAACATGGGACTCAGACGGAGTTCATGCTAGCTTGCATTCTGTTGTACACGACCACTGACCTCCTCTGTATTCTGAAAAATCTATAAATGTTTGCAACTGGGAAGATCTTTATGTAAATTAAAATAATCCTTTTTGCCATTTTCTTTTCCAATGAATTGATTATTTACTGATATGGAGAGTTATACCACACTGCATAGTGACAGCGCTGCTCAGGAAGCCTTCAGGGACTGTAGGAAACAGGAGACTCCAACAATACAAGCAGCTGATACAGAGACAGAAACACAAGCATTTATTTTTACATTTGTGTATCTGTGCCAACGATTATACCGGAACAAGCCGGCGGTTTGCCAAACGAAAGGTCAATGACAGCTCATTGGATTGTTCTGTATTACTCTTCTCGCATGACACAGTGTCTGTACTCTGATCCTCGTACATTCAACTCTTTCACGTCTGACTCAGCATTGTAAAATAATATCATCGTTATACACGTGGAGAATATCAATTATGTGATATTGATTCCTGCTGGAAAAGACAGACACAGATGCAGAACACGAGTCCATCTCACTTGGCTTGTCGTGGACTTCTGAGGACTTGAACTTGATAACATTTGATGTTTTTTTACCCTAATTTGTAGCTGATCATCTTGCACATGAGCCCGTACGACTTCAGGAGGTGATCATATGTTTGTGTTGTGTTTACAGCTTGTTCTGTAAAAATATTAAAGCAGCTTTAATTTGTCATTTTACATTATGATGTTTTAAAGACACATCAAAAACTAATTATCCGACTAAATCGGACAATCAAGAGCCAACATACGATCCAATAAAATATCTTTTGGTGTGACATATGTAAGGTTTGGTGACTCGACTGCAGCACTACAGTGCAGAAACAGCGGAAATGGAAAATAAATGCAGATTCATTGCATTTGCAGTCTTGATGTGTGATATTGAGCTGCTGGAGAGCTGCACACTGCCATCTGCTGATTCAAAACGTGATCCAATGCTCATGTTCTGTCTCCCATTTTACTTTAAAGTGTTTTATTCTGCTGTGCTGCATGAATCAACAGGAATAAGATGGATGACTTACATGAACCAGCCTGAATTTGATGATACTTAAGAAAAAGGAAAGATGCCTCTTGTGCAGGTTTGCTATTCAACATAGAGCCGCACCTTTTTCTGGCATCGATCTGAAGGGATGTAGGATAAAAAGCGCCATCTTTAGCACCTAAATGCTGCTCTATGTTCACCAGACTAGCTGCTGTTTGGTGCTGAGAAGGTTGTGTTCAGTGGGGTTTGAGAGCTTTTTCTCAGAAAACAGCTGCATGCTGTGGCCAAACATTACGCTATGAGAGCCGTGAGAGTGAACCAAAACATTAAAGTTGTAGTCAGACAGCTAAACGATGAGCTGAAGCTCCGTAAAGCTGAGGGGGGCAGATTTGGGTGATAATTACCTTTCACACATTGTCACATTTTTTTATATCTCTTATAGCTGCTTTAATGTAATTTTTCCTGTGCAAAAATGTTGAAATCTTGAAAATGTTCTCTAATTTGAATTTGTTTATATATTATTTATTAATTATATAATTTTATCTTAATCTAGAGAGTGACTACAGCCAAAACTGCCAGATAAATGTAATGGAGTAAAATATACAATATTGCAGTGGAGTAACGTAGTATAAAGTAGCAGGAAATAGAAATGCTTAAGTAAAGAACAGTTATAGCCTACCTCAAAATTGTAGGTAAACTTGAGTTTATATTTAGTTACTTTCAACCACTGCCCTTAAATTATGTTTTTGATTAGAGTTGAAACAATGAAGAGTTTGGGTTTGGTTTCTCTGAGGCAGAATGTGTCTGTACAAAGATGATAATAATTCCTTTCATTTGACTAAGGCTGATTTTCTTTTTTGCAAATAACTGCTATTTCTAGTGATAATAATAATAATAATCTATAAAAACCACAACTAGTACTGCTGCTACGATTGCGCACCAACACGGTGCTACCAGCAGGGGGCGCTGTGCTCCATTTAAACGGACGGAAACACATCGAAGAAGTCGCCATGTGCAAAGCAAAGATCGTCTATTGAATGGCTGTACAACGCTGTCACCATGGAGACCATTCACAGACCCGAGGTGGCTGATTTTCCACAAACAAACACGCATGAAAACGAACAATTCAGTCTCAAAATGTGAGATTATGTTTTTGTGTTGACTACAATTAAGAAACCCCGCGAAAATAAATGACGTAACGTCAGATTTGTAGGCAGCAGTAAGACGTTAGTAACGGTTTCTCCGCGGTCCAAAAGGCTTTTCCGACAGACGCAGAGTGAGACCTCCTGTGTTGTTTTACTCCTCTTTGGTAGCATGCTACTTGACGTTAGCACAGCAGCTAATTGAGAGGAAAGCAGTCTAATTATGGAGTAAAGTTGAATCTATGACGTTACTTTTTAGCCTATACAATTACAAGACACATTTTGAGATGTATTTCTGATAACTGTTCCTTTTATTGTAACGTTATTTAGCTCGCTCGCAAACCGTTTAATTTGTATTATTTACAGTTAGGTTAGCTAGTACACATAGTTAGCAATGTTTACAGAGCTCAACAGTATCTTGAACACCACTCCCGACACCTTCACACAGGTGAGGATTTAACATGTGTACTGTATCTGGCATCGTAATATGCACATTGCATTTAGCTTTATTAAGATGTAACACACTGTCTTCCATGCTAACGTTAGTATGTGTGAGTTCATGCTAACGTTGATGATACAGCATCCACATCTAAAGTGTTTGTTCTCTTATTGAACAGGGAGAATTTGTGTTGCTTTCAGACAGACAGAGTGATGCCTCTTTCCTCATTCACCACTTCCTCTCTTTGTACCTACGAGGTGAGTTATCACCTGTCTGTGTAAATTATTATCAACATGTGTGATACAGTTTGAACCACAGCTGATGTCCCCCTCTTTTTCCAGCACGCTGCAAAGTGTGGTTTCTGGGTCTGGTGCAGTCCTTCAATCATTACAGTGCAATCAACCAGAGACTGGTGAGTCTGCACTGCTGTGATCATTGTGCTCTCATTTACACTGTACAAGGATCATCTTTTTTATATGGAGGTAGCAGCTACTATCTTGGGGTCCACACACAACAAAACAAAACAAATAAAAAATGACTCATAACACAAATCTAAATGAAAGTCCAGTAAAAAACAACAACTATCAACACACATCAATTATTTTCCATCGTAGTTGTTCAGCACAGATCTGCATCCTCTAGTAGCTTGCCTGGTAGTGTGACTATGTTGGTCTGTCACGTAATTTATTTGTGAGTACAGACAATTTGGTTGTTCACCGTAACAGATGTTCCCAAACACACTCATTAGAAACCTACTGTGTCCTCCACTTTGATTTGAAGATCTCATGGCATGACAAGTTAACATTTTACATCGTAGTCAGTCTAATATTGATGAGTTTATTTTGCACTCATTCAACTGAATCCATCATGTCTGTCGCCTCTTTTTAAAAACACACTTTAATATGGAAGTAATATTAAAGTGTGTGTCATTATGGGTTGCTTGCTTCCGATAAGCACTGGATAAAAAGCCCTAAAAAAATAAATAATAATAAAAATAATGTTTGTTACAACAATTTGTCTCGCATTATATATTCAGTCAATGTTGGCTTTTAGTTTTATGTATACACACACTGAATGTGTGTGTATCTGTAATGCTAGCTCCTCCCTCATGGCATGTTTTTGTTAACCTCAATCTTTTGAAGTTAATGTTTTTTAATGCATATTGATTGGGACGCAGGTTCATTGAGGAGCTAACATAATCTTTAATGGTGATATCTCAAGCGTGTGCGTATCTGTGTGTGTCCTCAGGGTGTGAGCCTCACACAAGCAAAGGAAAAAGGTCAGCTGGTTTTCTTAGAGGGACTGAACGAGTCGCTGTCCGTTTTGATTCCTCAAAAAGCCGAGACAGGAAGTCCAGCCATGGACTTTCTCAGGTTCAAACAAACAATCTCTTTTTATTGTTACGTGTGTGCCACTTTGTTTTCTTACCTGTACAGATGTTTTATATATTTTATCGTCATATGTCATCGCTGTTTATTTATAACAAGGGCTGCGATTATTGTCATTATTGATAAATCTGCAGATTTCTTTCTAGATTAATTAATTAATTAATAATTAGTTTTTTCTCAAAGTCCAAGTTGATTTCTTTAAATGCCTTTTTTTTTTCAGTCCAAAACCCCCAAAATATTCAGTAGAAAAGCAGGAAAACCTCTTGAGTTGTTCTATCTGGATAACCAGAAACACTTTCTGCTTTCCAAAATATATCAAGATGTAAAATGATATAAATGTTCCGCATATTTCAAGACGTTTGTAGGAACCCTGTAATAACAACACAGAGGTTCCAGAGTGACACTTCTCTCGTCTTCAGGGATCCTGCTGTTGGCCTGAAGAGTCTGTACGAGTTTGTCCGGTCCAGCGTGACCGGTTCTGGTGCGGCAGATGGGGCCGAGGAGTGGGGACCCCCGGTGCTGCTGGTGGATGACCTCAGTGTGCTGCTGAGTCTGGGGGTGAGCGTGGGAGCCGTGCTGGACTTCAGCCACTACTGCCGAGCCACCGTCTGCTCCGAGCTTCAGGTCAGATCCTTAAGGCTGCAAATAACAATTACTTTCATTATCGATTGATATAAAACAGAGAAAAGCAGAAGTTCTCCATATTTGAGAGGCATTTTCTTCCATATTGCATGAACAATTACTTAAATGTTTCTCTCGATCGAACAAATTGTTGCAGCTGATGATGCATTTGAGATGTTTTACGGGAGGTTTGTCGTTACAGCCAGGTGTCAGCTGGTTGTGGTTTGATGTCTTAGCACCATAACTGTGACTGCAGGGCAATGTGGTGATGCTGGCCCGCTGTGATGGGGACGGAGAGGAGGACGAGGAAGATGATGAAGGCTCAGAGAGACTTCTGAAGGGCCTGACCCACCAGTGTAGCCTCCTTCTTCATGTACAGGGTCTCCCCACTGGATACTGCAGGGACATACATGGGCAGGTGAGTGCGTATTAAAAATACATGTGCTTACAGGTATACTGCATACAGATGAGGATAGTGCTGCTAAGATTATTTTCATTATTGTTTAATCTGCCAATTATTCTCTCAATTAATCCTTTGGTTAACCAAATATCTGAAAATTGTGCGGAAAAAAGTCCAAGTTGACGTATTAAAAGTGCTTCTTTTGTCCACCCAATAATCAAAACTACAAATATTTTTGGCATTTTTGCTTAAAGATGAAACTTAAATGATCAATCAATTATCAAATTTGTTGCAGATTAATTTTTTAATGCCTCAACTATTAATTAACTAATCATTTCAGCCCTCCTTGAGGAGCGGCGATGCCTGCAATAAAAATGTAAGTTAACCAATAGTGTTCTTTGTTTTCAGGTGGAAGTGTGTTGGAGGAGGAGACAAGCTGATGGGCAGTACACACAGAAGAAACTCTTTCAGTACAAGGTCCATGATAAAGGAGCCTCCTTCTTTGCTCCCGGGACATCCAGCGCTGTTCTCTAGTCCCTTTCAACATCCCCGTTTGCCTTTTGTCTCTTTCACATGTGACAACTGACTGTTTATATTTTAATATGACCAGAAAATACAAATATTGGGTGTTAAGCTACCAAAGTGGTAGGTGAACTAGACAAGTTTACCAACCATAGCCAAGCTTTTTACATTTGGATGGTCAAGGACCCAGCCTGGTACCCAGACTGTCTGGAGGAAGGACACTGTGATACTGCCAGGTGATAGCCTGGTCCCAGACCTCTGAATCAATGCCTACTTCTTTTTTTTTCCAGCTATTTTAATAAGCAAAGTAAAAACAAAATAAGAATTCAGACTGATTGTCAGGCTGATCTGCGGGAAAACAACTATACAGGGACAAAAAATGACCTCAAAAGGGACACAAACCACAGAGATGTGCACAAAACAACAACACAAAGAGGACTTGCTCCTATGTAGGAGAGCTGGTGGGGGCCTTCTGCATGTCTGTGCCCAGGGGCCCATTGTCACAATAATTCGCCCCTTGTTTCCACCCAGAATCTACCACTGAGTGGATTTTGGTTGAATAAAATCTAACAAAACTGTGGGAAGTGTTGTCATTGTCCGTGTGTGCACACTAGAGGTCGCCCTGCCCCCGCGGTGCACGCTGCAGGGTGAGAGGTCGGAGTGGAGAGGGCTCTGGATATTTTGACAACCAGTAGATTTGAAACGCTGCTCCTGAATGTCGGCATCCAAAACAGCCTTAAACTCATTAAAGGACTAACACGGTGGTTGCTCGTCAGTTCACCCAGGAGGCTCACAGCAACAACCACATTTGAGGATCTCAGAAGTTGTGTCCAGGCAAGTGTGTGAATGTTAGCATTAGCTACGTTGCGAAGTTTAGCTCCGTGAAAGCATGGGAGCTTGTTAATAATGTTAACTCCATAATGTTAGCTATTGAGCGTCGCTGCAAGGCTAAAGTTGCTGGGCTCACGTGCATCAGTTGTGTCTTATTAAATCACACATGAGCTCCGGACATCCCAAACCTTATGGTACAACTTAACGTCGTCACTGCACTATGCAAGCTAACTTAATTTGGTGTTTGGCAGGTTGTTCGCTTCAGACTATCCTCCTTGTTTCACAGCCATGTTAAGCTTCCTCTAAACCCAGATGGCATGCATGAGCCTCATATTTGTTTATCACAATCTTTTCTTGTTAATTAGTGAAGTAGTAATTGATTGGGACCCTGGTTCACTAGGAGCTAACATAGCTAGCATGCTATGTGTGTTAGCCTTTAGCTTAGTGCCATCACAAGTTGTCTGCAGGTGCGGAAAAAGTACAACAATTTCAAATACCGTCATACTTGTAAGGATGTATTTAGTTGTGGCTGTGAACATAATAAATAATACATTATCTATATTATATTATAGCTACTATATTAACATTGGTCTCGCAGTTGTTTATGTAAATGCTCTGGTTATGGAGAGATGTTAGCTTAGCTAAGTCACGCACTGTTAGTAAGCTAACAATTAGTACAGTTCATACAGGTTTACTTTATTCACATGGCTGTTGGTGTTTAATTCACGTTATAACGTTTTAAAATAAGTGTTATGTAATTAGACCCGACACTGGTGGCTAACGTTAGCTAGCTGCTTTCACTCACGTAAGCTAGCAAGTTGACACTGGTTCCTGAAAAGGGAATAATTTATATATAATCAGGACAAACAGCGAGGTGTACTTATGTGCAGACATTATAGCATTAAAACTTAATACATATGGTCATTATCTGTCTGTTACAACTCTACAGCTTGTCATGTCCCAACTAAAGAAGTTTGTTCAAGGCAATGGGGCTGTTTTTTGGTTGAGGTGTTGCAAGTGAGAAAAGCTTTGTGGTAAATGTGATGTACACTGAGACACACACACCTGTGATATGAGGAAATCTTGTCATTTTATCAACTTTTACTCCTTGATACAAGCACAACTTGACACTATTTATTTGAGGTCCAACCCAGAATCTTGCCTGTGACCCCTGGGCACACCTGGCCCTGACTTTGGGGGCAACCTTGTGAGCTTGTTCCTGGCAGGTGATGTGGCCACAGGGTTGCATCAGCCCATCATCCCTGCATGAGTTTACAGATATGTGGTAACTATTGCACCATTTTAATGTGATCTAGATTGTAAAGATAGTTACAGTTGCTGGAAACGGATGAATGTTGTAACTCCGGCAAGTGATAAACGGCGGATGTAATGAATTAAAAATAAATAAATCCAAATTTAGCATGCCCTCATTTTCTTCTTGTTCCTCTAAAGAATTAGTGAAATACAGAAATGCTTGTGCAGAAATGGACTGAGTGTTGCACATCATTCACTATTACAGTATAGTTACTGATTAACAGGGCATTTCCCTCTTTTGCCATCAGCTCTGGTTATAAAAGGCTGTGTTGCAGTAATCTGCTCATCCACGTCCGAGCTCGTCTTTACAGCTGGACTAATGGGCCTCACTGATCAGAGGAGCATGCTTTCACATTATGCAACTATGGGATTGAATGTTGATGCAGTTATGTTACGGAGAATGGACACGGACTGAAGCTCTCTGGAATGTTTGTGGGTATTGGTATAGTTTCTGTCCTCCAGTGATCCACTTGAAGATATTTAATAAGGCATGTAAATGCATTGCAAGATTGAGAAATCGCTGATTATGGCATTGGAATCTATAAACCCCAGAGATGCCTTCAAGTTGGGTATTTTAGCGAGTGTTGAAAAGAGGTAAGCTGTTTTCTTTTCTCCAAATCTCCCATTCCAGTGTAGGGCATTTCTGCGCGTACTATATTAGTTTTAAAAGTGTTTTTTTGCAGTTCCTCCATAAATGTCGTGCACCACTCTCCTGCTCAGAGCAATGTTGTAAGCATGTGGCTTTATACAAATACCTTAATCTACAAGACACTTAAGTAAGCCGCATGGAAGCGCAATGATCTCCCTCACTGAATCAGCTCTTACAATGTGCAACACTGTGTTACTCATGTCTGTAGCTGTGTTTTTGTTAGCAGGTAAGTGTGTTGGCTCCTCACGTGGGAGGCATATAGACCGTTCTTTGTTGGACTATTAGTTGCCCAGCACGTATGTGCAAAAGCACAGGGTTAACGAAGATATTTTCCATCGTGCTGTCATGAAGATTTATTCGTGGTTTGAGAAGTCGTAGTATCTGGTGACAGAATGGGATTTCCAAACAATTGCTGGTCGCCTGTCAAAGTGGCCGAAGAGAACACAAACCCACCAGCTTGAAACGACAGTTTACCAGCACGGTATTCATTTTCTGCCCTGGTTGTGAAGTCTTGGTTTCAAAGTCTCTCTTCTGCTTTTGAGATGTGAAAGTCTCGCCGCGCTACAACATCCAGGATAAATAGGCTGTCGACAGAGGAGGAGGGGAGGCAGCGGGGGGTGGCCAGAGTTTCCGATCGGCTCAATCCTGGATTAGTTCACTGACGGAGATGCTGCTGAGCCTTTGCCAAATCAGGTCTCGCTGCTACACTCATGTAACCTCACAGCCCGCAGTGAACTGGACCAACAGCTGCGAGATGGAGGCGTTCATTGAAAGTTTTCCTTTGCAAAAAGAGAAGCAGGACCAGAGCGTAGTTGGGAGTAGACTTTCCTGCAGGAACAGACACCAGAAAGGCTTTACTTCAAAGCGTGTTTTGACCTTTGCAGAGCCCATTGTGCAAGCTTGCCAAGAGGACGTAGCTGTTTTTACTGTATAAGGTATTTATAACGGCAGATCAAGAGACTCCTGAGGCAAATTCCTCCCAGGAAATGTTTCCGCTGCTCCCTGGGGGACGGGCTGAGCAGTCGCACACTCTGCCTGAATCAAGAAATGAGCACAACGTTAACCTCAAGGCGCTGCTTAAGCTAAAAAAAACCAGCTCTGCTGCTTTCAGGGGACGTAAACAAGAGATAACCTGGTCTCCCATTAGCAGGTATGGTCTCAGAACAGTGCGAGGCGTGTATGATGGATACAGAGTGGTAACGACTGATGTGACAGACCTGTGTTGTTGTTGTTGTTGTTGGCATAGTTATCAAACTATATTGTGCTGCTTATTGACATCATGTGAGAAGCTGAGGCTTAGTGGTCAGTAGAATGAGATGCTGTTCAAATCCAGCTGCGGTGTGTGTGTGTGCGTGTGTGCGTGTGTGTGTGTGCCAGTGTGTGTGTGTGCATGTGTGTGTGTGTGCATGTGTATGTGTGCCAGTGTGTGTGCCAGGGCTGCTGGTTAAACATTTGACATGGAGCAGTGTGTAACGACAAACACGCGATAAGCAGCGCTGAGTAAACGGATGAGATTGGGCAGAGAAGTAGAAAAACAGGAGATTGAGTTGATTTTGGAAATGATTTTCCACTTTGACTCATCATACGGTGCAATGTGAAGCTTTGAGTGTCTGGTAAACGGTTTAATATATTATTAATGCAATGACTTTCAGTGGAATCATTTTGTGGTGGTATGAACACAGTGTGCTATCGGTACACTTTGAATAAGGGATGCTCCGATTGTGGCTAAATAAAGATTTGGTCGATACTGTTGTTTGTTTATTTATTCATGCTTTTGTGACAAAGACATCTTAATTATAAAAAAATTATATATATATATATATATATATATATATATATATATATATATATATATATATATATATATATATATATATATATATATATATATATATATATATATATATATATATATATATAATGTTAAGCCTGCTACACAACGGTCTTCTCAATAATAAGAATACTTTGTAAAGCACTTAAAGACCAACAAAAACAGCTTCTGTTTTGGGAAAAAGAAATTAAATGTAAAAGAAATTAGAAAAGCAATAAAATATAAAGAATATCTAATAAATAAATAAATACATGTTCTTGTCTTTCCATTAAGCACAGACCTACAGTCGGCTGCAACATGGCCCTGAACACGGGCCTCTTGAAGATCACTGGTACCTCATAGCGTACTACTTTTATAAGATGCATGTGATATGCGTCTCTGCCTTGCTGCAGCTCATCCAACATGAGCTCGACAGTCACTGAAAGCAAACGTTCACACAAACCACACGTGTGCGCGGCGGCGGCACCCTTTGCCCTGTTACGTCAGGCCTATCTAGCCAGTTGCTTCTCAGAATCAGCACCTGGGTATGCCGGCGACTGTTGTCCGACAGCAAATAACCAACATTTAACAAACGCTGCAACATTGATGTGACGCAACAGATAAACATCGGCCGCTGCCATCAATTAATGTCACCTTTTTTGCCGATAAATCGGTGCATCCCTACTTTGAGTAAATGCATACGAGTAACATTTTAGTGGCGAAACTAACAATTACTTTGATGTTTTGATGATTAATACATAAAGTACCGGCAGCTTCTCCCTCTGTCCGATCACAGCCGGCTTTTATCAGGTAAACCTGGCGGTTGTTTCTTCCCCGAGTGTGATCCGTGACACACGTTCATCTGTTTGCTTCAGTATAGCTGCTCAGCCGGAGTTGCATGTTTTATTAAGGGGGAATGTGTCCACACCTTTCGGGCCGCTGAATGAGCTGTGTGTTCAAGTGCTGCATGTGACCGCTGTACGAGCGGGTCTGAAGGAAAAACAAACGGCCTCCAGTCAGCAGCATGTGCGCCAGAACGTGGAGTATGTAACTACTTAGGTGTTTAGGACAGAGCTGGCCTGTGTGTGTGTGTGTGTGTCTGTGTGTGTCAGCGCATGTGTACTTAACCCCGGACTTTCAGGAAGCCCTATAGAAAACCTAGAAAGCAGCATAAAGTGTGATAATGTCAAAGCTGCACAAACCTTTACCTTCTGTGTGTGTGTGTGTGTGTGTGTGTGTGTGTGTGTGTGTGTGTGTGTGTGTGTGTGTGTGTGTGTGTGAGAGATATCAACAGTATGGAGAAGAAAAGTTAAACATTTGCTGGTTGCAGCTTTTTAACGCAGGATTTCCTGTATTTTGATATTTATACCAACTGTCAAGATGTTGAGCTGAAGATGTGTGCGGGGAAATGAAACTGAGTTTTTAAATGACCTGTTAAACTGTTTCTCGCTGGCTCCTCCAGGTCCCTGGATGCCCCGCGGCGCAACGTCCTCGGCCGCGCAGTGCTTCCCAATGGCCGGCAGTTGACCCCGCCCACCAGGATGACGCTGCGCGAGCAGCTGAGACAGAAGATCTCGGCGGCTTTCTACCGACACGGCCTGCTGTGTGCCTCCTACCCTGTACCCATCATCCTCTTCACCTCCGCCAGCATCCTCACCTGCTGGTAGGGGTTCTGTCGGGACCTTTGTGTTTCAGATTTTACGCATATGGTTGTGTTTTTGTATCAGAAGGATAAAGGATTGAGCTACGTGTCTGATGAAGTTTGTGTTTGAGAGGGACTGACAGTAGGACTAGTGTTGGCATGAATGTGTGTGTGACTACAAACCTCTTAGCAGTGCCTGCTTCTAAGCGCAGACTCAATTAAAAACAAGTGAAAAGCTTGTTATGTGTCCCGTGTAGACAGACTGAAGAGAGACAGGAGACAAGTAACCGGCTCAGCTCCTCTGAACTGGCCATCTGCACACATATTACAGCCCCCCCCCCCTCCCTGCTGACTCCACGACACAAACATTCACTTAAAACACGCACATTTCCACTCTTGCTGAGTCTGTGGTCAGACGAGAGGACACAGGTCAGAGAGTTGTCCTGGCTGCACCAGCAGAGGCATTGTAAAACAATCTCAGCGATCCGAAACACACGCACGCACCTGCTGCGAGCTGTCTCTGCAGCACCTTACAGCAGCGCTGCAAACGGACGGCTGACCACCACCCGGGGCCAAGTGAAAGAAAAGAGCTTGACGACGGGGATGTTAAAGGCAGGACTCGAGCAGGGGGCTGTGAGAAAGTGGCCCTGTGAGAATGGGAGGCCTGTCCCTCCATCTGCCTGTCAGGAGGGGGGCTAGCTCCACACAAAAGAGGCCTTTGTGAAGGTACAGTGACCTTGCACAGTGGGGGAAGGAGGGAGGGAGAAAACGGCGAGAGAGGGGAGGTTTCTAGCACATTTCTAAAAGGGAAATGAGTCCGATCTGTTTGTACTAACAAACAGCACAACATGACAATACGCTGTCCGCGTGGAAGCTGATGATCAGAAACAGTGACTCTGCCGCGCCTCAGTCTTTGGATACTTTTCCAGACCCTCCCAGTCTCTCCTCCAGATAATAAATAATAAGACTTGATCCTCCCCCCCCCCCCCCCCCCCCTCCCAGAGTAAATCACTGTCTCATTGCAGAACACACAAAGGCCTTTTCTCATGTGTGCCAGGATGCTACTCTCCGCTCATTGTTCTCTGAGATTTAGGTGATTTTTCATCAAGCCTGTAAATGTAAAGATGTTCCTGTGGCAGAGAAACCTTCACGGCAGGTTCAGTAATAAAACAATCCGTCAACAGAATAATCAGCTCAGTGCATTTTTGCATTAAAAGTAAACGGGCAGTAAATAGAAAGTGTAAGGATTTTGTGTAATTATCTAGTTTATCAGTGAAGTACACTTCAGACTGGACTCTTTAACAAACTTTATTTGAGTCCAGCGCAGGTCAAGCGTGCATTGAGAAGACCTGCATCATATGCACATCTCCTGTATGAAAGAGACATTAGTGTATATATATATATATATATATATTATACATATTTTTTATATATATTTTTTAATGTGTATATATATATATATATATTGCATACATATAATATTTTATATAATCTTTTTATATATATATATATATATATATATATATATATATATATATATATATACATTTTGATATAATTTTTGTTTTTATATTTTTTACATATATTATACATAAAATATGTTTTATTTTTATATATATATATATATATATATTTTTTTATTTTTATTTTTTTTATTTAATGTTTTAAATTAAATGACCTATATTGTGATAGAAGATTTTGGCCCTATTGCCCAGCTCTACAGAAACAATATTTGACACTGTGACTAAGATATTCCCTATTATCTATCCCGCTCTCCTACCGTCACTAAAAGCTCCTCTGGCAGCTGCGGTTGCCCAACACGACCATTATACAACAACTACAAACACACTGAACAAGAAATGAGTGGTTTGGTGCTCAGAGGGAACTTGTTTCATAAAGACACACCCAGTTCCAGGAGGAAATCTTGCAAGAAAAGCCCGAGGCCCTGGTGTCATGTTCTCTGTACGAGGTGCATAGTGAACACATCACACGTGTGTGTATCACAGGTCTGCGGGTTAGAAACTACAGTGCAGCTTCACAATGACTTGATCGTGTTTCTGCATTTCATATTATAATTCTATAAACTTCTGCTGAAATGATGCGTTCATGCAAAGAAAAGTATTCCTCATAATGTGTAATGCACTAATGTCCCGGTGGGAAGTATCAGTTATACTTTGAAACATTCAATCAAATGGTTCTCACACTAACGTTATCTATTATGTCCCTTGTGCCCCCCCCCCCCCCCCTTCTCTCCCAGCTATCCGTTATTGAGGCTCCCCCTGCCTGGGACGGGTCCTGTGGAGTTCACAACAGGGGTGCGAGACTACAGCGTCCCTTCCCATGAGCCTCAGGGAGACCTCGGAGAACGGCCCGACTGGGTAGGAGAGGAGGAAGCGCACGCACATTTTCATTACACATTTACGTCTCGTCACAAAACTGGTTCTTACACACAGACGTAGGAATACAAGTTACACAGCAAAGATGGAGGCTTGTAAATAATGAACGATGAACACAAAGCAACGGCTCACTTACTCGTCAGCAGCAGCTTTAATTTACAGAAAAGCTTTTAGGGAACGTTTACAGCATTCACAGAACACTGCGTGTTAAAAGCAATAATTAAATCGTGGTTTATTAGCTGGTTCAGTAGACAAACTGAAGGTGTGTGTGTGTGTGTGTGTGTGTGTGTGTGTGTGTGTGTGTGTGTGTGTGTGTGTGTGTGTGTGTGTGTGTGTGTGTGTGTGTGTGTGTGTGTGTGTGTGTGTGTGTGTGTGTGTGTGTGTGTTGCAGTATCGGGGTCCTCCGGTTGCCTACATCCAGCAGGTGTTGGTGAAGGCGGCGGTGTCTCCGTGGGACAGTAGTCTGGTGCCGGTGGACGTGTTTCGGTCGCCGCTGGGTCGAGCGTTCAGCCTGCTGGAGGAGATCCGTAACCACGTTCACTCCGACAGGTAAAAGAAGGAAGTCAACCTCAACCATCACCTGAATACAATCCTGCACGTCCCAAAACTACAGCTGCAGATGTGATTTACGTACTATTGAACTTGTATTTTCTCAAAGGCTCCGAGTTATACGACCTCCTTTTTGCAAAAGCTTGTTTTTAAGGTTGTTCCTCCACAACTTATTTTGGACGTGCAGGTTTTATAAAGTGCAAACTTTTACGTCTTCTTCACTCAGACTGAAGCACATCCACACTGACGACGTGTGTGTGTACTCTGTGCCGCTGTGTGTGTGTACTCTGTGCCGCTGTGTGTGTGTCGTAAAGCCATCATGCAGCATGTGTACAAATTTGACTTGAGAAATAAAACAATGAATCTATTTTTAAAAATAGTTGCAGATTAATTTTCTAATCTATTAATGACCTTTTTAGCGTCGGTCAGGACAAACTGAATATTTAAAGTCTGTCATCCATGTCTAACACGTGCTCAACCAGAGGGCTTTGTTTCCACTGTAACACTCTGATATTAGTGTGTGCAGTGTGTGTGTACAGTGTGTGTGTACAGTGTGTGTGTGCAGCGTGTGTGTGCAGCGTGTGTGTGTGTACAGTGTGTGTGCAGTGTGTACCGTGCAGTTTATCTTTAATGAAGTCTGTTCAAATCAGGAACATTTCCCCAAGAGGGAAATCACTGACATGGTGCTTGTCTTTTTATTATTCAGTGAAATTGATAGATGAATGTTTCCTCCTGTTCAAATAGTAATGACTTAAGTAATAACTTTTGGTATTTGTGATCTACTCCCATCCTCTCACCTCCTCCCTTCTGTTCCTCCCCTCTGTCTCCTCCTTGTCTTCACTCTGTCTCCTCCTTGTCTTCACTCTGTCTCCTCCTTGTCTCCCCTCTGTCTCTCCTCTGTCTCCTCCTTGTCTTCACTCTGTCTCCTCCTGGTCTTCACTCTGTCTCCTCCTTGTCTTCACTCTGTCTCCTCCTTGTCTTCACTCTGTCTCCTCCTTGTCTTCACTCTGTCTCCTCCTTGTCTTCACTCTGTCTCCTCCTTGTCTTCACTCTGTCTCCTCCTTGTCTTCACTCTGTCTCCTCCTTGTCTTCACTCTGTCTCCTCCTTGTCTTCACTCTGTCTCCTCCTTGTCTCCCCTCTGTCTCTCCTCTGTCTCCTCCTTGTCTTCACTCTGTCTCCTCCTTGTCTTCACTCTGTCTCCTCCTTGTCTCCCCTCTGTCTCCCCTCTGTCTCTCCTCTGTCTTCTCCTTGTCTCCCCTCTGTCTCCTCCTTGTCTCCCCTCTGTCTCCTCCTTGTCTCCCCTCTGTCTTCTCCTTGTCTCCCCTCTGTCTCCTCCTTGTCTCCCCTCTGTCTCCTCCTTGTCTCCCCTCTGTCTTCTCCTTGTCTCCCCTCTGTCTCCTCCTTGTCTCCCCTCTGTCTCCTGCTTGTCTCCCCTCTGTCTCCTCCTTGTCTCCCCTCTGTCTCCTCCTTGTCTCCCCTCTGTCTTCTCCTTGTCTCCCCTCTGTCTTCTCCTTGTCTCCCCTCTGTCTCCTCCTTGTCTCCCCTCTGTCTCCTCCTTGTCTCCCCTCTGTCTCCTGCTTGTCTCCCCTCTGTCTCCCCTCTGTCTCCTCCTTGTCTCCCCTCTGTCTCCTCCTTGTCTCCCCTCTGTCTTCTCCTTGTCTCCCCTCTGTCTCCTCCTTGTCTCCCCTTTGTCTCCTCCTGGTCTCCCCTCTGTCTCCTCCTTGTCTCCCCTCTGTCTTCTCCTTGTCTCCCCTCTGTCTCCTCCTTGTCTCCCCCCTCTGTCTCCTCCTTGTCTCCCCCCTCTGTCTCCTCCTTGTCTTCCCTCTGTCTCCTCCTTGTCTCCCCCCTCTGTCTCCTCCTTGTCTCCCCCCTCTGTCTCCTCCTTGTCTCCCCCCTCTGTCTCCTCCTTGTCTCCCCTCTGTCTCCTCCTTGTCTCCTCCTTGTCTCCCCTCTGTCTCCTCCTTGTCTCCCCTCTGTCTCCTCCTTGTCTCCCCTCTGTCTCCTCCTTGTCTCTCCTCCGTCAGCTCCGGGGTTCGCAGTCTAGAGACGCTTTGTCTCCAGGTGACGGACTTGTTTCCGGGGTTACGGCGGATGCAGTCGGTGCTGCCAGAGCACGGCTGCCTGCTCGTTTCTCCCGGCAACTACTGGCAGAACCAGCAGGAGCTGTTCGACTCCGACCCCGACCTCCTCAAGACCATCCAGAAACATGAACCCAAAGGCCTGCACACTTCAGCCACGCTGCGAGGTGGGAGGACTCGGATGGTGCAGGAGAAGCTTATGTTCTCTTCAGAGATGTTTACTATTAAGAGCTCCTGTAACAATCAAGTGTTGTCATGTGACTCCTTCCTCCATTTGTGCATTTCTAAAATTCTGAAGCGTAGAGTTGAACTTGCGCTGCACGAGAGCTGTGCGGCCTACATTTCTCACCAAATCCAATCTGAAAGGAAATGTAATTTTCCAGGCTGGTCGAGGCGGCCAGGCTCAGACATCTCATCTCTGTGTGCGCTGAGCATCTTTGATGTAACAATCTCCATCTTATCGACTCAGTCATTTTTATAATGGGGCCGTCGCCATGTCAAGCTAATGGTCTGTGCGCTTTTATACTTCTTCCATCAAGGCAGTCTGCCGTTATTCAACAGGACTCATCGTAGTGAGCGGGAGAGAAGAGGGGTCGGAACACTAAGAGGCTTTCATGTGGATGGAGAACAAGCTCTTTTATTCCCTGAGAATCTTTAAACTTTACTCACTGACGGTGAACCCAATCACCCTCCCTGTCTGCTCAGCATTCTGCCTCCGCGTCCTGCTCAAGTGATTTAGAGGTGGCGAGCTTATTCTGGAGCTGTCGTCAGGGACGGCTCGGCTGCCAGATACAGACTGAAGCTCTTGTTCACACTGAAGGCCAGTCACACTGGCGGCGAGTGAATGACTACCGGTCGACATTACTTGGAGTGTGAATACTTTGCCCTTTGACTCTCTGTCTGTCACTAAAACAGGAACATTATTTCCATTTACATTTAATTATATGTGTGTTTTAGACCTCCTGTTTGGCGTCCCGGGGAAGTACACTGGGGTCAGTCACTACAACAGGAAGAGGGTCGTGACGTACACAATCACTGTAGTGCTGTCCAGCTACGATGCAAGGTGAGCTACAAATACAAGAGAAAACTAAAGCAGATTTCATTTTATTTTTGTGCAGAGATCG
Source organism: Cottoperca gobio (assembly GCF_900634415.1). NCBI lineage: Eukaryota > Metazoa > Chordata > Actinopteri > Perciformes > Bovichtidae > Cottoperca > Cottoperca gobio. Next base: position 2,379,016 of record NC_041370.1, on the reverse strand, counting down.
TGGCTGTTGTATCTTCTGCAGCGTATCGGCCTGTGTGTGTGTGTGTATACAGGTTCCTGGGCAGCCTGCGGGCTCGTCTAAAGCAGCTCCACCCGTCGGCCAACTGCAGCCTGAGAGACGACCACATGGTCCACGTCCACTTCAAAGAGGAGATCGGCATCGCTGAGCTCATCCCCCTCGTCACCACATACATCATCCTGTTTGCCTACATCTACTTCTCCACACGTTAGTCCCACTCTCCGCCCGTCTGCTCCGTCATGTGCATCTCGTTCCTCCGTCCTTTCTCTTTCTTGCATTCTTGTCTTTGTTCAAACACTTAGTGTCACATATCCAGACTCGTGTGTGCCATGGCTTTCTCCTGTGTGGTGCAGGGGTAGCGCTCACACGGGAAGCGTTCAGCGACTCGCCTGTACAAACATTAGTTTATAAAACAAACGCACATAAAGTAAAATACACAACATAATATCAACAGTTAGTTGATTCCTGTTTAGCAACTTTATTAAAGACATTTGTTTCAAATATAATATGAAAAGTAGCCTAAAGGTTACGTCTCACTGCAGTTTTATTTTTATTTTTAATTTATTTTAGATTTTTGAAAAAAAAAATATTTGTTTCTTGATTCCTTTAATTTAATCAAATTATTTTTTCCGCTAGATATAAAATATACTAAAGAACATTATTTTACAATGTAGGTTTGAATTAAACACCTTCATATCTTGAAAAATAGTAACATTTGGTAAAAACTTATGGCGAAAGTGGTAAAAATAATGTCAAAAAAGGCTTAAATTAGTTTAGATTAATCAAAAGATTAACGCTCATTTGTTTTAAGCAGCATATTTGGTATAAAACATTAACTGGCATATATAAAGTTCAGTTTGGCAACGCAGTGAATGTAACAGTCCTCGTCTTCTTCTCCCTCCTGCAGGTAAGATCGACATGGTGAAGTCTAAGTGGGGTCTGGCTCTGGCTGCTGTGGTCACGGTGCTCAGCTCTCTGCTCATGTCTGTGGGACTGTGCACGCTGTTTGGACTGACGCCCACGCTCAATGGAGGGTAGGAGTGCAAACCCTTTTCTACAAACCTCAGTTGTGGATGAATTTAAGAGGTTTCTGTCTGTCAGCGGATTAAAGACGAGAGTTTGTGTGTTTTTAGCCATAAACTTAGAGCCCGTGAATGTGGACATTCAGATTCCAGGGCGTCAAGAAATGAGTAAAAACAATTCTGTGTTTAAATGTTAGTTTCCCCGACTCGACATTCGACGTTAGCATTCAGCATCAAAACACCTGCGTGCCAAAGTGCAGCCTCACAGAGCTGCTTGCGTGGCTGTAGACTCGTGATGAATCGGGAACGTGCCAACGTGTGTCGTACATTTGTTTGATAGACGTTAATGAAGACGAGCTGCAGCAGAAAGAGTTAATCTCCAGCTTATTTATGGGAGGCCACGGAAACATAATTGAATTGAGTTGGAACGCGTCGTTATGCTTCGCTGTTGACTTTCACTGTTAATATTTACTGCTCCAGCAGGCGGGTACGGCTTCATCCTTATCTCTTATCATATTCTCTGAAAGACAAGGACACACTCACACACACTCACACACACACACACTGACGTTCCATGGATTTGCGTTAATGTTTACAGCAGGAGGGCGAAAGAATCTGTGCGCTAGTGACGATGACGAAGGAGGGACGGGGTGTGGATGTGGGCGGGAGATATAGTAATATTGACATTTAGCGGTTGTCCAATCATCGGAGGATTATGAGAAAGCAGACATTGTGGCGTGACAACTGACCGTGCTCGAACCTTCTGTGTGTTTGCATAAACATACATCGTGGTCAACACAACCAAGATATGCATCCGAGCTACACATCCTGCTCACTCATGGGTGACTCCACATGCTGATTTAGGGGAAGTGAGTGTGTTTATGATGCACAGTGTTACAGAGTGTGTGTGTGATGTAACATGCAGAGCTGTTGACTCCTCTGTGACCCAGCTACACTCTTACTCCTGCAGTACAAGCTTAGCTATACGCTCAAACTAATCTGTGGTGCACTTCATCAGGGAGGGAACCAGCAGCAACTATTCCAACGTAGTTAATTGCTTGATTTGTCAGGAATTGGATTTAGTCACATTCACTCACTGACCTGACTGTAAATGATTGTCTTGATGACCACACACCAGCCCACTGTGTCATCGTGGGTGACGCACAAAACCCGCTCCCATTTCAGGGACGAGGGAAACATTAGCTCTTCATCAGCTTTACCTCTTTACACGTTGTGCTGGTGATCCAGGAACTAAAGATTATTATTGTATTATTATACGTTTATAGTTTATTGTCTGGTTCTCTGATGTATGTGGGGAGAAGGAAGCAGAGACGCAGGTTCGATTATGTGGAGATATAATCTCTCCACCGAGTCCTGGGTCTTCCCCGGGGTCTCCTCCCAGCTGTACCTGGAACACCTCCCTAGGGAGGCGGCCCAGGTGGCTCCTCACTAGATGAACCACCTCAACTGAATCCTTTCAACGTAAAGGAGCAGCGGCTCTACTCCGAGTCTCTCCTGATGGCTGAGCTTCTCACCCTATCTCTAAGGGAGACGCCAGCCGTCTGAGAAAACACATTTCGGCCGCTTGTACCCGTGATCTCGTTCTTTCGGTCATGACCCAGCCTTCACGACCATAGGTGAGGGGAGGAACGAAGATCGACCGGTATATTGAGAGCTTTGCCTTCTGGCTCAGCTCTCCTTTCGTCACAACGGTGCGGTAAAGTGACTGCAGTATCCGCCCCCGCTGCTCCTGATTCTCCGGCCGATCTCTCGCTCCATCGTCCCCTCACTCGCGAACAAGACCCCGAGGTACTTGAACTCCTTCACTTGGGGTAATGGCTCATTCCCTACCCGGAGTAGGCAATCCACCGGTTTCCTGCTGAGAGCCATGGCCTCAAAATATAACTTACATAATACTGCCTGTATCTTTTAAATAACACTCTAGTTCTCACTCCTCCACCACGATGGTCACTCGTGAGGATAGTCACGATTATCGGATGATAAAAAATGCACCACAATCAACTTATTGTGTTATTTATGGAGATCCTCCTCAGGGAGTCCTGGTATAGTTTTATTAATGTTATCGCTTTGTGCAGGGAGATCTTCCCCTACCTGGTGGTGGTGATCGGCCTGGAGAACGTCCTGGTCCTCACCAAATCCGTGGTGTCCACCCCCGTTGACCTCGAGGTCAAACTCCGCATCGCTCAGGGTAAGAGAGAGAGAGAGAGAGTGTGTGTGTGTGTGTGAGTGTGTGTGTCTTGTGTTTGTAACGCTGGTCTTATTTGCGTCCAGGTCTTAGTAATGAGAGCTGGTCTATCATGAAGAACATGGCCACTGAACTGTGCATCATCCTCATTGGATACTTCACTCTGGTTCCAGCTATCCAGGTAACACAAACATTGCAAATAATACTTGGATGTGTTTCATATCCTGAGACAGAAGATGTGAATGCGTGTGCTGCTCTGATGTCTCCTCTGTTGCAGGAGTTCTGTCTGTTTGCTGTGGTGGGGCTGGTGTCGGACTTCTTCCTGCAGATGTTCTTCTTCACCACGGTTCTATCTATAGACATCCGACGCATGGAGGTGAGAACTCTCACTCGTACAGATCACAGATGCATGTCACCCAGCAGGTCGACTAATGTAAACATGAGGATAACATGACACATAGCTCACAAGCCCTTCGTCTTGAGCAGACGTCGTCACACAGATAAAATCACCACACAGTTCTCAGATTACACTTTTCACACACGTGCGCTTCTTACTTCTCCCCCTCATGGTCCCGTTTCCCGTCACACACACACTGAAACCTTTCATTTGAGTTTAGCTCAGTGCTCCGCTAAATGAGCATTAGGACTATAAGCCCAAATACATTTACATAAACGCAAAGAATCAGCTTAAAGTTTAATCCTTTAATCCTTTTGAAGGATACGTGGTATATGTTAAAGATGTGATTAAAATGGCTGCAGCGAGGGATGCACCATGTAGGACCTCTGTCTCTCCACCACTGCAGACATACAACATGACATATTTATGTAAACTTCTTTCACCCCCACAGCTGGCTGATTTGAACCGCCGCCTGCCAGCTGAAGCAGGACTACCTCCACCCAAGCCTGGCCCGCTGCGTCCACGCGAAGTCCCCCCTCCCCCACGACCCTCCCCCCACACAATCACCCTGCAGACCCCGGCCTTCAGGAACCTGAGGCTTCCCAAGAGGCTGCGTGTGGTGTACTTCCTGGCCCGCACACGGCTGGCCCAGCGCATCATCATGGTGAGAAGAAGGACTCGCAGCTGAACTGTTGAATGTGAAGTCTGCTGTCTTACTGTTGGCTCCCTGCGCTGGTCCTGTGCTGGTCCTGCGCTGGTCCTGCGCGCTGGTCCTGCGCTGGTCCTGCGCTGGTCCTGCGCTGGTCCTGTGATGGTCCTGTGATGGTTCTGCGCTGGTCCTGCGCGCTGGTCCTGCGCTGGTCCTGCGCTGGTCCTGTGATGGTCCTGCGCTGGTCCTGCGCTGGTCCTGCGCTGGTCCTGTGATGGTCCTGCGCTGGTCCTGCGCTGGTCCTGCGCTGGTCCTGTGATGGTCCTGCGCTGGTCCTGCGCTGGTCCTGCGCTTCCTGTTCCTGCAGTCATTGCCCCAATATCTGCGTTCTCATTGTATCAATGTTCCACTGATGGACGGGAACATTCTGTTAAGTATTTGTTAGTTCAGTGACTCATCAGCGTGGCTGCACCCTCGCTGATGGATAAATCACTTTGCAATTGAAAGCACTTTAACACGAACTTAAAGCAACATTATGAAACTACTTCACCTTGATGCTACACTGACGGGGAGAATTGTGAATTGTCGGCTGATCTTGCACGATGGGACTTAGGAAGTGTGTAAGGCTTCACTGCACTAAGTTGATTTTGGTGAAACTGGATGATGTCCTCCGGCTGCTCTGCCTCGACTCCCGGTGATTGACAGTTTCCTGATGGACAGAGAGCGTTTACTTGTTGCTAAAGTAACGCTAACCGAACAATAGCTAGTCAGCTGTTAGCTTAATGCCGTGCTGGGAGCTCAGAGCACCGGGGGAGGATTGTTGTCGTGCAAGAACCGGAGCTGGGTCAGCTGTTGCACTTGCGTCAGATAGTGAGGATTGAACAGTGTGATGTGATGTATGACTGTAAACATAAAGCTTAAGAATGAGAGGAATTCCTTTTCAAGGGAAAGTAGTGGAGGTGGAGACGTGACCTGTTCAGGCCTCACTGAACATCAGTTTAATGAATCGAGCAGAGACCTCCGATAATCCAGCTCCTTCTCCTTCCTTGTCTCCAGGTCGGTACAGTGATCTGGATCGGCATCCTCGTCTACACCGACCCGGCCGGAATACGCACCTACCTGGCTGCACAGGTGTCTGAGCAAAGCCCTCTGGGAGATCCCGGAGGAGGCGGCCTGCCCCCTCATTTGGGGGTGGCCCCCGTCTTTCGTGGAGTCGATCCTACCAGCAGCCTCAGCATCCACCCCGCGCCTGATCCAACTCCTTTACTTGAGAACCAGTCGCAGGGCCACCATGGCTCCGCCAGAGCGGGGTCCCTCCCCCAGCCGCAGCCCCCCGCCGTGCCCCAGATCACCTGGGGGGCGGAGGACGAGGAGGGCTGGAGGAGGCTCTCCTTCAGGCACTGGCCATCGCTCTTCAGCTACTACAACATCACTTTAGCCAAGAGGTGAGTGAGACACAGGCATAGAAGTTCTTTACAGTTATATTCTAGGATTTTATTTAAGGAAACACCGACCAATCAGAGCAGGCTTTTTCAGAGGGGGGGGGCTTAAAGAGACGGGCGGACGGACAGAGTGTTTTAGACAGAGGGGGAAAACATTAAAACACTTCATATTCCAACAGCTCTTTATACAGCTGATGCAGGAACCCCCCAGTAACCTGTAGATATCAGTCCCATCATCTACAGGTGCAAACAGCAGCGTCAAACTCCTCCCCACCACTGTAACTGTGTTTATGTCCCGACGTGAAGATGATTTGTCCAGTTTTGGATTCTGCATACCCCCCCCACCCCCCTCAGGTTTTGTGATATCCTGTTTATTACTGGACGTTCTGTTTCAGGTACATCAGCATCCTGCCCGTCATTCCCGTCACCGTTCACCTGAGCCCCCAAGAGGCCATCGAGACTCGTCACCCTCAGGACACGAGACACCCCCCTCCCTCTATTCCCAAGGTCTCTGCAGATCTACAGACGGACTTCACCCTCTACAAGTTAGTACACACACACACACACACACACACACACACACACACACACACACACACACACACACACAGCGAGGTGCACTTGAGAAACATTATTATTGTAAGTAACCCAGTTGATGAGAAAGTGTGTTAAATGTGATCACTGCCAGGCTGCGTATAAATGTTCTTAAAGTAATTAAACTGCTTCTGCATGTAAATAATGTCTGGACTAAAATATTGCACAATGCAATTATTTATTATCTCTACATTTGCTGAGGTAGCTCCATAACCTGATGCTTTAGAGTTTATAACGTTTGCTCTATAAAAGCTTCTTTGACTCTTTCATGGTTTATTGTTTTACAACATTATAACGTGAATGAAAACCTATAATCTATAACACACGGTCCACTTGGTGTTAAATGTTTGTTTTTCAGCAGAGCTTTGTGTTTTAGACGACTATAAATGAATCGATATGTCCGTGTTGAGAAACACCTGCGCTCACAGAGACTCGTGTGAGCAGTGAAAGGTCCTTGGCCTTGGATCGCTCCACCAGGGTGTCATTGAACTGATTGCACCGTGGACATAGAAACCTTTTGTTTTCGTCCCTCCTGCAGGAGAGACGGTCAAGGTCAAGTTGAGCTACAGGCGGGGAATAATGACAAGTCAGGTTTATGGGGTAACATGTTTGTATTACAGCTTCTAGAAAAGGGAATAAAGCAGGCGCTGCTTCATTGTCTCAGGTGTGTCGAGTGTCACTGGAATGTTTTGTTATCTTAGCTGAGGCAGAGAGAGAAGCAGAACAATGGAGGCTTGTTATCTCTACCTTCAGAGAGCCCCGGCTCTCCCGGACTGGACCAGCCTGCACGACCTGCTCGCTTTGATCTGCGAGTTTCGTAACAAAACAACACATGACCTCATGATTGGATTCATGCTTTGCTTGAAACTTAGCATTTTGCTGTGTTTCTTGCAGACGAGGCACAGCTGGCTTCTCTACTCCGTTAACAGCTTTACGCTCTGTTGACGGTGACACATCTTTCCCTAACGTGTTGACTGCTGTGCATCTTCAAAACTCTCATGATATTACTTCATTACGAAGACAACTGGCGGCCCAGAGCCGTTTGGCGTCTTGTGGATTTCCAGTTTGGAGATTTAGATTGTTTGTTTTTAATGTGAGTGTTAAAAATGGAACATCTTCTGCAGGAACCTCTGAAGTAGAAAACATTCTGAGAGGGAAAGAAGCACGTTGTAGATACGAAGGCTATCAGCTGATGTTGGGTCATGGTTGTGACCTTTACGTCTTGTTTGGATGACCCTGAGAAGGCCATTGGGACAAAGGTGAACATGCTGTTACCGTAAGATTCAGAGCAGGTTGCAACACAGGTTGTTTACTTATCACGAGGAGAGATCTTTGCGTGTAGCTTTGAGAAGTCCAGGATGTTATTAATGTTCCGTACTCATGAGTACAACCTCCCCGACCTCCTCCTGCTTTAGTGTTTAGATTTGTTTGGATTTCAAATGTTTCTCTCTGCATGTGTTCACTCGGGGGCGGTCTGTGTGACCCTTTGTTTAACCCTTTGATGCACAACATGAGTTTTAACTGTAAATATCTTTGCAATAAATTACTTCAATCATCACACATTCTTATTTTTACTTTTACTTTCTTACTTTTTGAATAAAAATCACTTTTGTATCACTACCCTTCTAATCAATTAATCTAATCATTTAATATTCCAAGTATTCATTAAATATCTTGTTTTTTATTACCACAAATCCTTATTTTAAATTTTCTTTCTTAATTTATGAACTAAAAATAGTTGTTGTATCACTACACAAAAATGACCCGCGTGTGTGAAGTGTGATAACAATGAAAAAAAGACATAATATAATAATAATGTTGTTAAACATAATTATTATGGCAGTGATTTGGACCAAACAACACATTTAATATCTGAAATCTTTAGTTGTCACTTTGTCACACTCACAGATAACATACATCAGTACAGACAGACAGAGACAGACAGACAGACAGAGAGACAGACACAGAGAGAGAGACAGACAGACAGACAGAGAGACAGACACAGAGAGAGAGACAGACAGACAGAGAGACAGACACAGAGAGAGAGACAGACAGACAGACAGACAGACAGAGACAGACAGACAGACAGACAGACAGAGAGACAGACAGACAGACAGAGAGAGAGAGACAGACACAGACAGACAGAGAGACAGAGAGAGAGACAGACACAGACAGACAGAGAGACAGAGAGAGAGACAGACAGACAGAGAGACATACAGACAGACAGAGAGACAGACAGACAGACAGAGAGAGAGAGACAGACACAGACAGACAGAGAGACAGAGAGAGAGACAGACACAGACAGACAGAGAGACAGAGAGAGAGACAGACAGACAGACAGACAGAGAGACAGAGAGAGAGACAGACACAGACAGACAGAGAGACAGAGAGAGAGACATACAGACAGAGAGACAGACACAGAGAGAGAGACAGACAGACAGACAGAGAGACAGAGAGAGAGACAGACACAGACAGACAGAGAGACAGAGAGAGAGACAGACAGACAGAGAGACATACAGACAGAGAGACAGTGTTTATATAAGAAGATCACTTTAACGTGCACAGATCACTAACGTCTCCGACCTCTTGCAAGAGAACGAGGACAACAAACAACAACAGGACATGAACCCAGAACGTATTCAAAGAAGGAACAAACTGTTGGCTTCATGAAAGAAGAACAGACTGACTCACCTCCACGTGTTGCTACGTCAGGTAGCAGAAGTTATCATGTTATCATGCACTGATGCTAAAGTAAGCGCTTTAGTTCTAGCTCATTGAAAGTCCGTCACTCATTCGGATAAATCTCCATTTCAGATGCGTCTGTCCAGAGACCTTTGCTTCATGTCACCGTGTCTCTCCTTCGGCTCCTCCCGTGTGCTGTACATCATCGTCACCTTCTGTTATACTTTGAGTTTGTAGAGTTGAATCTGTACAGTATTGTTGGGGGGGAGGAGCTCCCAGTTGTGACGCTGTGTTGGTTAATAGCAGTATAAATATTAATTAAATGAACATCTCAACTTCTTAAAATGGTAGACGGGATGTGTAAAGTTTCAGAGCAGCTGCGGCCACTAGAAGGCGGGTTGTACTGCGCAGGGTCCAAAGAAAACAAGTGTTCATGTGATAAGAAGTAGCGTTCTGTGTTTGACTCCCTCCCTCCTCCCTTCCAGGGTTGCAGCTCTGGGTCTGGCGGCCGGCGTCCTGCTGGTTCTGCTGCTCTTCTGTCTCTACCGCGTTCTGTGCCCACGTAACTACGGCCAGAACGGCGTCTCTCACGGCCGCCGGCGCCGAGGGGACCTGCCCTGCGACGATTACGGCTACTCTCCTCCCGTCAGCGAGATCTCGCCGCTGCTGCTGAGGGGCCACAGCATGGTGAGGATGGACTGCATTTTAACCATCGGGACGTTACAGGATATGTTGTGTAATAGACGTGGACATTCAGCAGCAGGGAGCTGAAAGGGGGGGGGGGCAAAGATGCTGCCTGATGGAGCATGACCATGGAGTCATAACTCTTAAAACACATAAATGAAACACTTACTGATCTCATCATCATCATCACGCACACTCCCGAGGATATCATCAGGATTAAACGTCCATAAATCCACTTAGACATCAAACAGGAAAGACATTTGCAAAATGTAAAAAGATGTAATTATGAAGCACTAACTGTCCATGTGTGCATTTCACCACAAGAGTCACCAGTCACACAAAGTGTGGACATGAAAAGCTATTTATTTGTTCATGTGGTTTTTCTTCTGTCTTGCAGGACATCGAGTGTTTGGCCAGTGACGGGATGCTGCTGGCTAGCTGTTGCCTGGCAGGACAGATTCGGGTTTGGGACGCCCAGACTGGTGACTGTTTGACCGTCATCCCAAACCAGGAGTGAGTCACAATATCTATTTATTTAGCTTTCAGTGCTTCGACAGTGTCAGTCTTCTAAATTTGTCTCTCACTCTCTACTATATTATTGTTGACAAACTAAAATTGATTTCAGTTGCTTTATTCTGGTCCTGCTCATTCTCAGTCTCACAACACCATCATTCAAAACTATTAAAACGAACTATTTATTTATTTATTTATTTATTTTATTTATTTTATTTATTTATTTATTTTATTTATTTTATTTATTTATTTTATTTATTTATTTATTTATTTTATTTTATTTTATTTATTTATTTATTTTATTTATTTATTTATTTATTTATTTTTATTATTTTATTTTATTTTTTATTTATTTATTTTATTCATTATTATTTATACTTTTTTTTTATTTTTTATTGCAGCTCACTAACTAAACACCGTTTCCTCCCTAGGCTCAGACGGAGCAGCAGCAGTGGCTGCTGGGAGCAGCGTAATGGCTGGGACGGAGAGTTGGAGTGTTTAGGCTCCGAAGCTCACGGCTCCTCCATCAGTGGTGACGGCCTATCAGAGGAAGAGGGCTACCCGCTGAGACGGCGCACTGCTCCCACGCGGCCTACTCTATTCACCGACCAGCCCGATCTCACCCCCCTCATCGACACAAACTTTGCCTCCCAGCCCCCCTCCCACCTCGGCACCCCACCCAGGGATGGCTTTGACTTTGGAGGTCTAGTGGAGCGCGCCTACATGGAGCACGAGCCCCCCTCACCCTCCACATACCCCTCTCCTTCTTCAGCCTCGTCCTCGCCGCCCTCAGGAGCTCTGCTCCAGAGAAGACCCAGCTTAGGGGATGCAGCCGCCTTCTTGACCCAAGAGAGAGCTTCCACGGCGGGGACGCAGGCGACGGCAGACTGGGAAAGCTCCGTCTGGGCCCTGGAGCTGAGAGGAAACCTGATAGCTGCTGGGAGGAGCAGCGGTAAACTGGAGGTTTGTGAAATCTATAATGTATAATAAATGGTGGCAGTCTTTCTGCACACGATGCTACGTACACTACAGGATGAAAATGTGAAAATAAAATACACTTTGAACTCGTATTTGGTTTCAGTTGTGGGATGCAGTTGAAGGGTCGTTACGCTGCGTTAATGAAGACGGAGGCTCTGGAATCACAGCTCTGGCCTTCCTCAACAACAGGTGACGCACACAGAACACACATGTGACGGAGCTAAAGTGCAACTCGTATCCCGTACCGTGACCGTCAGTGGATACGAGCTCCTTCTCACTCCACAGTGATGAATGCATGATTATACTTCATCCTCAGACTCCATATTTTCCCTCCTCAGAATCGTAGCGGCTCGGCTGAACGGCTCTCTAGATTTCTTCACTGTTGAGATCAACAAACCTCTGGGGCTGCTGCAGTACAGAGGTGAGGCTCAGCAGGAGGAGGCTTTATGTCTGTGTGTATGTCAGCTGGTTCATGACATCACCTTGAGATGCCTCCTATTAAAAAGACTCAACTATTAACTGCTTAATTGAGAACATGATTAGTTGCAGCTCTTCATATGAACCCAGGTGTACAATAAAGATGGCAGAGGGGGGAGGAATGGGCCTGGAGGTTCTGAGAACATTACGTTGTATAATATATGGGCATCGTCTTCCCACAGGAGCCCCCGTGCGAGGCAGCATGCCCCCCTCGCCCTGTTACAGCAGCGAAGATGTGATCAGCTGCCAGCTCACGCGCTCGGTACAGTGCGCTCACCAGAAGCCGATCACGGTGCTGCGAGCGGCCGCCGGGAGGGTCGTCACCGGGAGCCAGGACCACACTGTCCGGGTAAAGCGCTCGACACTGACGTGTTTATCAGCGAACCACACAAGTTGCTGTTTAATCCTAATAAATTCTTTGTTGATTGTTTATCAGATTTATCGTCTGGAGGACTCGTGTTGCCTCTTCACGCTGCAGGGTCACTCTGGAGGGATCACAGCCATCTACATCGACCAGGTGAGTGATGCAGCGTCCTCTAATTATATATTATTATTATTATATCGCCATGGAAATCTACTCTGAGATTGTGAGGGCACTTTGAGTGACTGTATACTATGACCACTTATTTAACTTTGTGTCAAACAAAACCATAAAACGTTCATAAAAAGTTAAAGAATAAAAGTACGTAATAAAGAAAGTCATAAAAAAGATTCAAAGCAAAAGTCGTCCATGTATTAAAAGGTTGTAGAGTGTGTGTGCATAAATAATAGAGACTTATTAATGATATATATATAATATATATACCAGGCTAAAGAACAGCGTCTGTTGTACGTGCTCACTGTGACTCTGTCCTCAGACGATGGTTCTGGCGAGCGGCGGGCAGGACGGCGCCATCTGCCTGTGGGACGTCCTGACGGGGAGTCGCGTCCGCCATGTTTACGGTCACCGCGGCGACGTCACCTCGTTGGTCTGCACCACCTCTTGCGTCATCAGCTCGGGACTGGATGACCTCATCTGTATCTGGGACCGCAGCACCGGGATCAAGCTGTACTCCATACAGCAGGTGCAGCGCTTTAAAATCTGTTTGTTCCATTAACTCAGCGAGATGTTCTGGGATCGTCCCGCTCGACACAAGTGATCCTGCGCCGTGTGTGAACTCCACTTCACCTATCAATAATGAGAAGTGTGCCGCCCTGCTCTACTTGTTTCTAACCTCTCTCTCTGCTCACCAGGAAATGGGCTGCGGGGCCAGTCTGGGAGTCATCTCCGAGTCTCTCCTGGTGACGGGGGGCCAGGGCTGCGTCTCCTTCTGGGACCTGAACTTCGGCGACCTGCTGCAGACGGTCTACCTGGGCCAGAGCAGCGACGGACAGGGCGTCCGGCAGCTGCTGGTGCTCGACAACGCCGCCATCATCTGCGACTTCGGCAGTGAGCTCAGCCTGGTGTACGTCCCGTCTGTGCTGGAGAAACTGGACTGATGGAACAAACACTGAGAACATCCTCTGCCCCGTCATCACGTTCCTGTTTTAGATGGAGACGCCATCTTTACAACGGTTTCTATTTGCATTCAAGGCTTTTCATTTTTTTGATGCGTCAAGTGCAAGCCTGGATGTAATGAGGAAACAGGAAAGCTGGGGGCTGATTGTGCAACCTGCCGCATTTAATCTGAGGAGCGTGACGGACCCTCCATACTGAACTGTTGACATTTACGAGGGTGATGAGGTCCGTTCAAGAACAGCTGGATGTTCCTCACTCAAAGAGGACCCCCCAGTCACCAGTTTGTGCTTTTTTTTATGCGTGCATTTGTTTCGTGGCTCTGCCCTCTATGCTGCTTATACGGGTGGGGCTTAACTGTGACCTCACCCGCCCAGAGAGGAAGATAAAACGGTCTCCTTATTTTTTAATATTCCCGCTGCCTCTTTCGCTCAACGGCGAAGTGCAGCCACAAGTGTGTGTGTGTGTGTGTGTGTGTGTGTGTGTGTGTGTGTGTGTGTGTGTGTGTGTGTGTGTGTGTGTGTGTGTGTGTGTGTGTGTGTGTGTGTGACTGACTGAATGAATCTCGCCCTTTATATGGCAAAACACTGCTGAAAACAAAATTTGATTGGTCATGTGTGAGACTGTTAAAGTGTGTGTGTGTGTGTGTGTGTGTGTGTGTGTGTGTGGGAGAACTGATGATTACTGTATAAAGTAAACCTCCATAGGGGGCTGTTTTTATATGTATAAATCTATTATTTATTAGTGATACAGTTTTGAATAACAGTTTGTCTATGAATGGCTAATCCCGGCTCTTAAACAAGAACAATGTGGACATGATGATGACATGCGTGTAAGATGGCGACATGTTTGGCAGGACGTTGGTTATAAAACGATTGTTTGTAATATTGAAGTGGAAACACTGAAGTGTTGGTTGTTTGAGTCTTGGGGCTGCAGTGGAGAAGGTTCCTCCTCTGATCCCAGCCTCGGCCTCTGGTTCTGGGGTGACCGATGCTGTACGAGGAGCCCCCGCGTGCGACACCTCCACTTTCCAAACTGCTTGAACGTTGGATGAGAACACTGACTTCATGTTTACATTGGCGGCCGTGTTTCTTTTATAAATTGTGCCCATTAGAGATTTCTTTTCAAATCTTCGTTTACTGTAACTTAACTGCTTTCCAATCCACAAACTGACACAACTTCCTGTAGTTTGTCCAACGTCGGACCTCACAGAACATCTCGTGGAGTCTTTAAACCTGCCCGCCTCGTTCTGCAGCCGCTCAGTGACGGTTAATATGCAGCGGCATCAACTTAGTGTCTCTATTTGCCCTTATAAGCTAACGATACAGAACATTGTAGACACAGATGCTCTCGGCGTTCACAGGGAGAAAATATTACTTTTGCCAAATGTAATAATAGATTCGACTGATGAATTCATTATCCTAAAATCTGAACCTGCTGATGCGTTTACATCAAAACATTACTTTGAGACGTGCGCACAACCAAACAGTCTGCAATAGGAGAGTCTGCACATTGTTTCTGTGCTCCTGCAATCTTCTTTTATTCCCGGTTACTGCAAAGTCTTAGTATTCATAGATCTTCATGAGGCATCAAATATTTCCACAAGCAGCGGGTATCCTGCTTTGAGATATGCATGTGTCATGTGATGCTTGTGGAAATGTTTAGCACCTGATGAAGATCATAGATGACATTGGTTGATATATAACTCCTTGGCTCTGCCACTGAGGTTTAACAACTCAATCTATTACATTTAACACAATCTCCACTTAATGTGCTGAAGGTACCCTCACTATCAGATGTATGACGAGTTAAAGATGAAATAAAAAGATTAATTACCGTTAAACCTGTTAAAGTAGTTGTCAATTGACATGTGACATTGGACCCTTAGTTTGGCGCCCCCTGCTGGCCAGTGCTTGAACTTTAACTGGACACCTGCTGACAGAATGTAGATGAGGTTTCAGACTCGTGTCCCCGACTGAACAACTTACAGAATGTATTTTATCCAAATCATCATCTACTGTATCTGCGTCTCCTGAATGTAGCTCCAGGACGTGTGACCAACACATCAGACTAAATATCCTTTACAGTATCGCAACACTAACTCAATGCACTAACCCTCTCCGCTGACGCACACGCTCACACACGTTAGGCACTTTTGCGACATTCAGCTTACACACAGGAAGTGTGGACATAACTTGCGAGCTAAGTTCACCCCTGCGGCACTAGTACACATGTGGAGGTACAGAGTTACACGTGTGGTTCCACTGGGATGCAGCGACCAAGTAGTTCCTATTCTGTTAGACTGCATCCCACAGGACCCGGACATGTGACCTGCTTGGCGTTTGTAACCTGTTAATTTATTAGTTTGTATTTTAGTGGAGAAAGGAAAATGTAGTTTTATAGATTGTTTTTGTTAACTTCTGTTTTCTAGCAATGTGAATTTGATTTAAAAAGTTACATTAAAAGTTGGACATTTTTGGGGAACACGCGTAATGTTATTTGCTTTCTGGCAGTTAAATAAGAAGATCGATATCGCGCACGGTTAACCTACAGCTAGCAGCCGGCGAGGGCCTGCAGGAAACATGCAGCAAATCTTTAAAGAATAGTTTACATGCAAAGATTCTCGCAGCTCATATTGCACACAGTCGTGCTAAGATGTTGGATGTTACAGGGACTGAAGTATAAATGCTGGTCCCTCTGCTTTGATTGCATTAAAGGAGAAAGACTCAGACTTTATGCATATGGACGTGTGTTCTTTACACCATTAGTTCAGTGTCACAATATATTGAATCGTAACCCGTCAGGATACTACCAGCAACTCACTTAACACACTGATGTACATATTCTTTTACACTTCCATTATATTTAACAGCGTCGATCTTCTCGTCCAACTCTCCACCAGAAAGCCGATAAAAGTGTTTCCCAAAATGTCGAACGTTTCCTCGGAGGGTTGGTTGAAGCAGTTTCTTTTGAATCTTAGCTTCTTGTGATGGTTTCGACTCGTAACAATCCTCATCCAACAATCATTAGTTAGTTTTAGTAAACCATGCTTGTTATTTGCTGCTTCAAACCTTTTCATCCGGCTGTCAGTGAATCATATCAAAAGTCTGGATGCAGCCGTGACCTCTTGACCTCTTGAGTCGTTAAAGCAGAAACGTTAACATGACCTGTGGCTGCATCCTCACAGTGACGGCAGAACTTAACGTAGAAATCAGATTGTGTATCAACAGTTAACCCCCCAGGTCTGCTCCTCCAGCCTCCACCCTTCAGGGCTGCAGTAGTGGAGGAAACTTATTTACATTTTTGTAACACAAAAAAAAAAGCGCAAGACTTTGTACTAATTTTCAAATAAAGAGGCTTTGATACAACAACGGTCTTGTCTACTGGATTTATTTAATATTTTTACATTAATGAATGATTAGTGAACTTTCCCCAGAAGGACATTTGGAATAGTCTAACTTTATTTAAGATATTTACAGAGTTACAAGTGAAGGGAAAGAATCAACTTGTTAAGACGTGATTTGTGTGCAGCTCTCTGTCACCACTGACCATCGCTCCACCCAGCTCCACCCAGCTCCACCCAGCTCCTCTGCCAACTCCATGCAGCCATTATTCCAGTCATTAAAACCATCGCAGAAGGGAGCAGCCGAACACCATCGCACCCTGTGAGGGGGGGCTGTGAGAGTGGAGTGCATGCTGGGATTTGTTTCTATTTTCTTTTGGGCCTTATCTGGTGTTGGGAGTGCACAGCATCTACACATAGAAAGAAAAGCAGCAAAGAGCGACAGAAGGAATACAGACGAGTGCATAGTGATCTGGTCCCAGAAGCCACCTGTGATGGAAGGAGAAGCGTGTGTGTGAGTGTGTGTGTGTGTGTGTGTGTGTGTGTGTGTGTTTTAAACTTCACAACTGAACCCCGACCGTCTGCCACCACCAGGCACATCGTGGTAAACTGCTAAAATGTCTCACACCCTCAGGATTCAGTGTTTTTCTTCTTAAAAGCAGGATTACAAAGAGCTACAGGCCTTCGCTGACGCCCGGTGGTGACGTGAAAGAAAGGCGGAGACGCGTGGACTCGTCTCAGCGCTTGCCGAGGCTCCAGAGCGGGTCCAGGCTACTGAGCGGGTCGTCCCCTTCCTCCCCTCGGGTCCCGTGGATACCCTGACCCTCCGCTGGCTGCAGGAAGCTCTGCTTGGTGACCCGATGCTTCCCCTTGCCGCCTCCCTCCATGGAGAAGGCCTCGGGCGTCATGGCGGCGAGCAGCTCCAGGGACGTTGGAGCCGGAGCAGAGGAGGCCGGGGGAGGGCTGACGCTAGGCGGAGCTTCTGGGAGTGGCTGGTGGTTCGTTGCTGGTGGCGTGGAGGGGGAGACGGCATCCAGGCCATTGGGTGGTGGTGGAGAGTGTGGAGGGGAGGTGAGAGGGGGGCTCAAAGAGGAGGGTGGCTGAGGATCTGTTGGGAGGGAGGGGTCCTGGAGCGGCTGGACGTCATCCAGAGAGTCCAAGACGGTGCCGGCCTGCTCCTCCAGGCCGCAGGCGGCTTCCATGGCCGGGTCTGTGGCGCTGGGAGGCCGGATGCTGAGCTTGGCGATGGTGGCTTGGATGGAGCTGATCGGCATGTCTCCACCGAGGACGAGGTCCTGCTGGGACTCCTGTCTGGAGTAAGGCTGCGGAGAGAAACGCTTCACTTAAAGAGACAAAGAGAAAATAAAGTAGGAAACACCATATCTCATGGCCGAGACCGTGAAGACAAATAATATACACATCGTGCTTCCCTGAAATACTGAGGTAGCTGCAGTATATTCATCTCCTGCTGTATTTACCTGCGACCACATGGACATGAATACGAGCACATGATATAATAACATCATAATATTGAGTGTCACACCTTTGCGGCTGCAGAGCTGCTGTTCTTGCTGCAGGTGGCGGTCGTGATGCCGTGTCTCTGAAGGACCTGCTCTGCCTGCTTCAACACCGCCTCATAGCAGAACTTCAGGTGGAGCTGGAGACAGACGTCGAACACAATATTAAGATAAAGCATCTGAAGATCTGTCCACCCTGAGCTTTAGAGACTGGTTCACATACTTTCAAAGTCTGTGTGTATCCTGCCACTTCTACAACACTGTGGATGTGAGCAGGAGCATCCGTGTCCTCCCCACAAAGTGGAGCTACAATAAAGTCACCTTATTAAAAGTGATTTCTGAATCAAACACAGCTCCAGTGTCTGACCTTCTCCTGCAGCATGTTCTTCCTCTGCTGTCTCATCTTCTTCACCAGCAGCGGAAGGTCTGGGATCCCGTTCCCTGCCTCCAGCTCCTGCAGCGCAGCATACAGCAGACAGAGGGCGCCGGTGCGTCCCACGCCCGAGCTGAGAGAGACGACACAACATCAAAGGACTGAAACTCGTACTTTGTCTTTAATTGCTCTTGAATGGTTTTTATTTGATATAACTTACGGTTTATATTTTATACTTTGTTCTTGTGCAGCTGCCACAACCAATATCCTTTCATAATTATATATCGGTTTAGTTTTTGTTGCTCATTGAGGCTGTTCTGGTGAAGTTAAAGTTACTTACAAATGTATTAATACATTTTAAAAAATAATGTTACGGTAGAAGACTTGTTATTTTATCGGGAACAGAAGGCAGACGCTGCTGAAACTAGATCACAGCGATGAGACTGAAGCTGCATTGCAACTCAATAATTGATATTTTCTCACTGGATTCATGTCTACAGATTTATAGTAAAGGATAATGCCTTTCTAATGATTCCATACTTTTAGGTCTGCCCCATATTAGGGTCCCATCGGATCCTATCTGCAACAAGAGATCAATTCTTCGTTCATGTTTCACTAATAAACAATGCACATGAACATGCAAAGAGCCTTTCAGATTCTCAAATGCATCTGCAACTTATTTGTAATCTTGACGCTTCCATCCTTTGCAATGTGCTTTTGTGAAATACCAATCCCTCATAAGACGAATTAATAAATCCCTAAATTCACCTGATGCTGGAGTTTGACTCATTTGACTATCTTTAATATATACTGAGAGATTTCAACACGCTCACCTGCAGTGCACCACGACAGGTGTGTGTAAGGGCCTCTGGTGGAGGTAGTGTCCGTGAACCTCCTGGATGAAACGCAGCAGGTTGCTCTTGTTGTCAGGAAGACCCCTGATGAGAAATATGAAGACATTATGAAACCACTGAAGGTTAGATTAATGCATCCCAACGAGATCAGAGCCGTTCAAATGTTCCTACAAAATCCAGTTAATAAAAATAAATGCCTTACAGCTCCGGCCAGGAGGTGAACTGGAGATGGACGACGGTGCGCTTCAGGCTTTGGTCGCGGTACTGCAGGCTGATCATGCGCTCCACGTGTGTCGGTGTTGTCTTCTGCGTGGTGAGGCTGAGTGTGATTGGTCCCTGAGAGACCTGCTTGCCGCGCTCCGTTGGGAAGTAGCGCACAACCTTTCCCTGGGAGAGATCGAGGACAACGTTAAAAACACAGACGGCACAACAGAACAGGTGTTTCTATAGGAGCGGATCCCAAAAAACACAGAACTTAATAAATCCACTTAAACACCATATTAAACACAGCGCAGACTAAAGTAAGCTCGGTACCTTTTCCAGCTCCTGGTCTGAAACCAGCATGACGACCAGTGACACCTTCTGCTCATACACCATCAGCCAGAAGTCCGCCGCTGTGCCGCTGAGCGGAGCCTGTGTGGCGATAAGGCGTGGGCAGTACGGCGACAAGTCTTCCACATAGCTGGCGTTGATGTAGTCATCTTTGCCTGATTGCAGCAACACGCGGTTGAGGTCATAGGGCATGACATCCTGGTGACGGTTCTTCATGGTGTAGCAACGGGCGATAGCGATCGAGAGTTGGCGGGCGTCCTTCTCCTGCTGGTCCTGTAGCTCTTTCCAGCGGGCGTCCAGCACCGACAGGCCACCCTCCTTCTCTGAGGGGTGCTCCAGAGAATCTACCTGGGCTCTGTAATGTTCCAGTTCCCCATGGAGACGGGCGACACGCTCTGGAGCTTGGTATGGGTCACCCTGGATCAGAAGAACTCCCTGGGAGCTCTTCTTGCGACGCTCCCCATCCTGTGGGTCAGCTTTGGTGGGTTGCAGGACATTGGTTGGGGCCTTGGGGCCTCCGGGTTGGCTCTCAGGGCTCGAAGAGAGAAGGTCATCTGTGCTTGAGTTCTGCCGCTGAAACAGCGATGTGGATGGAGATACAGAAGAGGGGGAGGGAAGAGTGGGTGGAGCTCCAGGGGTGGGGGCTGGTGTGGGTCTCTGCTGGGGGTTCAGACTCAGAGAGGTAGGACCTGGAGATGGAGATGGGGAGGGGGAAGGCGAAGGGGAAGGAGGGACACCGTTGGGCGGTTGAGCCGCTGAAGGACCTCCAGGAGAGGGCTGCAACATGTGCTGAGTGGGGGGAACGTGTGGACCATGCGGTCCCATGGCAGGGGGTTGCTGTGGGGCACCTGGAGGAACATTAGGAGCTGGAGGGTATATCGTAGAGGGCTGCGGGTGAATCATGGGAAGAGGAGCCTGAGATTGTTGGGGAGCTGCAGGCTGTGGGGCCAGGGGCTGCTGAGGCATCATTGGAGCCCCTCCAGGGTAGCACACTCCTCCAGAATGAGGGGGCTGAACCTGGCTGGGCATTCGCATAGGCTGCTGGGGCATGTTTGGTATCGGAGGCTGTCCAGGGGTGGTGATGATGTTGTGGTGGCATCTGTGGCATGGGGCATCTTGGCAGGTGGACCATGTGAGGTTGGGAGGCCGGAGGCATCTGTGGCCGCAAGTTCGGGTGAATGGGCTGGTTTGTGGGGGGCATGTAGTTCTGTGAGATGGGAGGCATTGGCTGACTTGCGGGGGGCATTTGTGCTCTGGGACCGCCTGGTATCTGCATCTGTGGGTGGGGTGGAATCTGCTGGGCATTGGGGGGCATTGAGATTTGCTGCTGTTGTGGAAACATGTGTGGGTGAGGGAGTCCAGGGGGCATCTGCTGGTGGGGATGGGGCAGGTAGGGCTGAGGGGCAGGAGGTGCTGGCTGAGAAGTTGGGGGTATGTGTGGATGTACAGTTTGAGTCCTTGCCATGGAGCCCGGCATCATTTGAGGGTGCTGCTGGGGCACGTAGCCCTGTGGAGTCTGGTATCCCTGGGGTATCTGAGGCTGGGGCTGATAGCCGTTTTGTTGATGTGGCTGCAGCTGACCTGGGAGTAGAGATTAATGGCATTTAATATTACGATTACAGTGACCAAAATGATTAAGGTCATTGTTAAAAATGTGCTGAAACAAAAACATCACCAAGTTTTATATTATGCATTTTAAATTAACACAATATGTGGGTTGGGTGACAAACCGCCACGTCTGGGAGACTGATGCTAACTTTGGTTGAGGCTGCTTTTCAAAAGTAATTCTACTTTAACGTGGTTTATTGTGAGGACAGTTCCATCCTTACCTGGGAACACCTGCTGGTAATGTGGAGGAACACCAGGCTGAGGGGGCATGTATCCATGAGGGTAGGCTTGCTGAGCCTGGAGATGAGGGTGAGGGGCAGAAATAGGGCTTGGTCCAGGCTGGTACCCATGAGGCAGTGGCTGCCCCATGGCCTGAGGGTACGGCTGCTTCTGCTGGGGTTGGGGTGGCCCTTGAATGGGCATTCCTGGTCGGGGCATAAACTGAGGGTAGGCCCCCATCTGTGGAGGTACAGTGTAGCCAGTTGAGCCTGCAGGGTGGTGTGGTGTATGGGCGTAGCTGGGGATAGGAGCCTGGATACTATCCACCGTGGTGGTCGAGGGTCGGACCGGGACAGGGGCTACGAGGCAGGGTTGGGGGGCTTGAGGATGGGGTGGGCGATAGCCCGACACAGCTGCCTGGTTTGGCATTTGTGGAGGCATCTGTGGAGTCATCTGAGGGAGGGGTCCGCGTGGCAGAGGTCCATGAGGCCCAGACATAGGAAACTGAGCTATCCGTGCCAGGAGCTCTGGAGGAGGCAGGTTGGCAGGGAAGAGAGGAAGACCAGCAGCTGGAGCACCGGGCCAAGGCAGAGAGCTGCTGCCGCCCAGGTTAGCAGACGGGGGCATGAAGACTTCATGTCCGGGCACACGAGTTCCAGCGGTGGGGAGGGAAGGAATGTCAGGAGGGAGGCTGCGGAGCTCCTGGGGTAGGTCGCCCCCCAAGGCCAAGATGGCTGCACTAAGCTGGGCCAACTCTTGATCGTCCAGGCTGGAGCAGGCGGAGTCGTTATCCGAAGCCTTTGGCTTCAAGAAGGGCTTGGCAGCTGTAGGCCGTGCCGGGGGCTTCTTCTGGGTCTCTCTGAGGGGGAGACAAACATTTAACAAGTCAGAGGAAAGATAAATGTCATCTCTTCTGTGAGGAGGCCACATATCAGAGCAACAATGTATAAAGAAACCACGGTGGCAGCACGATCACATATAGTGGAGGATTGCAACAGGCTTATTGTTTCAAAGTCTGTCTTACTTTTCCAAGACGGGCTTCCTCTCCTCTGCCCGAGTCTCACACAGAGCCTTCGCTCTGTCCAGCAGACGTGATGATTTGGCCTCCAGGTCTTCGTAGAACTCCTTCCCCTCCTGCGACTTCTTTATCAGGTCCTCGTAGGCTTCGTAGGAGCCCACCAGTCCCTGGACGGTGCTGTTCCACTGATGCTCCGTCTGGCTCAGGCCCTTACGCACTGAGGCGTACTGGACGTTGGCCTCAGTCAGAGCCTTCAGGATGTTGTCCTGAGCTGCCAGGTTCTGGTCGATATACACCTTCACCTGCTCGTACTTCTGCAGCTGCTCCTCAAATATATGCTGGAAGGACACGGGTCAGTTAGAAGTGTCACATATAATCAGAGCTCATCAAAACGCTGATATTTAGATTCTAAATCAACATTTGAATGCAGCGTAGCTTCTTTTCCCCATTCATTCTGTTTAAACCTGGTATTTGTGCACAGCTGCAGATAAAGATTAGTTTACACTCTTATTAATAATATTCTACTCTTTGCAGATTCCAGTGGTGGCTACGTAGGAATATTTTCCAAATCGTGTGATCCAAACATTTCCAATAACTGCAGAGCGTTGTAAAGTCCAAAAGTATTTGAAAAGAGATACATGTAATAATTTCTAATATTCATAAGTTTTTATCTAATGAAATATTCTGTTACGATCCATACTTGTTGGGTTCAGCCTTTAAAAACAACATTTCTTTGCTCTCACACACACAAAGGGATGCAGCTGTATTAACGGGGCGCTCCAGCAACAATCTAACAGCAACATAAATGATATTCTTTTCATTTAATCTGATGAATCATTTCATTGAAATAGAGAAATTTGTTCAGATATCTTTTTCTTTTTTTTTAAAGGTGATGTCGTAAAATCCCACTGGCTGGTGCAATGTAAGCGTGCAGACTCTTTCTTGAATCATTTAAGTAACGTGTCTCTCACACTTTTTAAATTTACAATGTGCATGTTGTGTGCAGCCACGTACCCTCATGTCTGCCCTTTCTGTGGTGACGAGGGTGGAGGTGATGTCGTCCTGCTGGATTACGTCGCGGAGCTGCTTCTCCAAAGATCCTCTCTGTTCCCTCATCTCCTGCACCTTCCCCAGGATCCGCTTCATACACTGCAGCCCTGCTACCTCCTCTGCATACATGTGCACATAGAGAGGGTTACACAAGTATAACAACATGATACATGAAGCTTCTAATACACTCACAACTCTTTCTATTCAGAACAACATTTTACTTCCATGTAGCGCAGAATGCTTCCCTTCAGTTAAATAACTGAAACCTCCTTTCCAAATCTTTACCAATAAATCAAAGGTGAAACTAATTAATCAATTAGTTGATCTAAGAAAAGAAACAAAGGAAACTATTTAGATAATGGATTTATTTGTGAGGATTGTTTTTCTCTCATGTGATGATTCATTGAATAACTTTAGGTTTAAAAGTGTTGACAAAAGAAAAACTATGTGATGACACGATACACACACACACACACACACACACACACACACACACACACACACACACACACACACACACACACACACACACACACACACACACACACACACACACCTTCGCTGAGCTGCGGCCGGGGCAGGGCCTCCTTCAGACTCTCCAGCGGCCCCCCCAGCAGACGCAGGTTGCTGATGTGCAGGTTCATGGCCCGGTGGAGCTCCGTGTTGGTAAAACTGGCCTTCTCGTGAGCCTCCATGTACTTCTCCAGGTCCCTGCGGATCTCAGCCAGCGCCTGGGCCTGCGCTGCTGGGTGCAACTCGCCGGCAGCGGGGCCGCAGACCTCCTGCAGGGCTCGCTGTCCGACCTCGTCTTCCTCTAGGACGTCTCTGATCTCCCGAAGTGAAGACTCCACATCAGTGAAGACACCCGAGAGTCCTACAGACGCAAAGAATGTGACATCATTGTTTACACAGACGAATACAGCAAGGCCGCTGTGTGCGACGTAAAAAAAGAAAGAATGCGGCACATGTATAAATTTGACCCGATGAGTCGGATCTGACAGTTTGGACCGGTGGCTGGATCAGAGTTTCTCTCCTCAGAAGTCTTGTTTTAGATAATTAGGGACAATTCAATCATCAATCACAACTTCTTGTCAAGTCAAAATGTAAGATTGGAGTTTATTATTGATAAGCATTAATAGCATCGTGTCTGTTCCCACTCACCCTGCATGGACTGGATGAGGCTCTTGACGGTGTCGGGTCGGAC
Source organism: Cottoperca gobio (assembly GCF_900634415.1). NCBI lineage: Eukaryota > Metazoa > Chordata > Actinopteri > Perciformes > Bovichtidae > Cottoperca > Cottoperca gobio. Next base: position 2,354,121 of record NC_041370.1, on the reverse strand, counting down.
ACTGAGAGCCGCACACTTCTCCATCAGGACCGGAGGGATGTGGCTGTACATGTCCAGATTGTCCACCGACTCCGGCTCCAAACCCAGAGAGTCCATGAACTGCCTGCAGGAGGAGACGAGATCCGTCAGCTCATACGAGACAAACAGAATCTATTCCTCTCACTAAATTACTGTGACCTTTTGGTTCAGAGTGCCGTAAAACAGGTACCAAACATCTGAGATCTTCTTGTTTATGGACACACACTATGAAATGAAGTCAGAGACTAAACAAAGCTTTGTGAAAAGTTTGCATGGATGACTTTTAGTAACAGTTACTCGAGGAATTGTTTCAGCCTTATTGCAAATCTAATATTAAGACAATTTATTGCAAAGGAACAAAAGAAGTCACATTTTCTGCTCTCATGTACTCACTCCAGTGTTTCATTCTTGCCATCAATCTTGAACATCATGTCCCTCAGCAGCTTGGCCTTCTCCTCACTGGATGAACAGAAACACAACCACAGATATATTTAAACATCCTTTCTGTGCGACAGGCGAACTAAACACGCTTTCATGCATCCGTTAAAAAGGTGCCGACCTGTATAATGAAGAGGCTTCATGGGCAGCCATTGGCACCAACTTGGCAAACAGGTCTGGTCCAGTAACACTGGGGTCTGTGGGGTTGACTGGTAGAGCTTTCACCAGCGGGGCACCTTGAAGGGCACAGAGCGGAAATACTCGGGAATTGATGAATTTGAAATAAAAATGTTTTTAATTGTCAGATTAATCCATGATGAAAATAATCGTTGGCGTTGAAGCACTAATTCGGAAATGAGACTTCATCCATCATCTTCTAGAAACATCTTTAAAAATCTCACGATTTAACCAGGATGATGGCAAATCCAGACTCATTGTTGTGATTAACTGTGGCTTCAAACACATCAGCTACTCTCACACACCTGTGGCTCCAGGGCGCCATCTAGTGGGCAGTGGAGGTACTGCCAAATAGTTCGATTAAATCAAAAGCATTTATTTTTGATGAGAATGAATGATACATGTGGGGGATAACTCTGCTACAGTAAAAAGTCAAAAGCGTGTGGGGAGGAAATATGGACCCTTAATACATTCAATTTAGATTAGTGAAACCTGCCGAGTCACATACGTGCACACCCAGACAAAGACACCCGACAGGCTGTTCATATCGCTCTGCATACAAACATTAAAAAATGACATCGACAAGCAAACGCAGCTTTGCATGCACACAGTGATAAAAGCACACGGAAGCTTCTTCCTGTTACCTTTGACGGAGGCCAGAGTCTCCAGGGAAGGAACCGTCTCATGATAGATGAAGTCGTTGTCCTTCTTGGCTGAATTAAACCTGGAGGTGAAAAGACGACTTTTAAACATCTTTCTGCAGGTTTTCATCACAAGTCAGACGCCAGTGAAACAGAGCAATACCAACATTGTGACACAAGATGTATTGCTCACTTTCCCCCGATAACATCCATGGTGAATCTCAAGGCATCTTGCACACTGTCAGGCTGACCCTGGAACCAAGACAAGACACAGGAGAGTTGGTGTGTGTGTGTGTGTGTGTGTGTAGCTGTTTTACAAAACTAAACAGATGATCTAATCATGTGTTGCTGGGAACTTATTGCTGTTCTACCTTGGCCAGCTTGATGGCTTCAGTAAGTTTGTCCAAGGAGCTCTGCAGGTACGCCAACTGTTGGAAACAGATCATTTTAACAACACAAAGAAATGCAGGATGAAAAACTGGAGTAAGATAGAAAAGGATGAAAAATGCAGAGCGCCTGAGAAGACAGGAACGTCCGTCTCACCGTAGCTACAAAGAAGTCTGTGTGTGGAAATTGAGAATTTATTTTTTCTTTGACTGGCTCGTAAAAGTGGCTCCGAGTTGAATTATTTTCATACGGAAACTTGGAAGGGTCTCTTTCCGTTTGTTAAATTACTCGCAAGACCTTGCAGGGAAATTGTTTATTGTTTATTTAAGAGGTCGTCCCATAGAAATACATTACAGACATAAAATACATTTGCAATGAGAGACTGTTAATCTCCGTCTGCAGCGATGAACAGTCTGAAACTAAAAGTAATCAAAGCAGAAGACCTACCCGCTCCCCGTACTTCTGCTGCTCCTCAGCCTGTTTGCCCATGTGAAGCTGTTGAGAGGGAAAACACACTGATTAAACAATCAAATGCCAACACAGACACGTCCACACATGCATTGTATTAACACACACTCTCATAACACACACACACACACACACCACACAACACACACACACACACACTAGACTCACATGTGCAATTGAAGCAAAGTAGTAGATCTTCATCTGAACCAGTTTCTTCCAGTCTTTCTGAATCTTTCCCAGCATAGACGCCGTCTCAGAGTTCTCCAGAGCCCTGCAGGCCTCTTTATAGTAATCCACCACCTGCAGCACCACAGACAGTTATTAACCTCTTATATTAGGATTATTGAGTCATATGATGAAATGATATGAATATTTAACGGTAAGAAGTCGACCTGCGCGCTGATGCGAGCAACCAGGAAACTCTTCCTGTTGTCCAACATGGACTTCTCCAGAAGACACTCCTGAGCCTGGCCCTGGGAGCACAAACAGGGTGATGAGACCGTTCTCCATGTGTGTGTGTGTGTTTGTGTGTACATGCATGTGTGTCACCTACCAGCATGAGGTTGATGTTGAGGTTAAGGATCTGGTGGCTCATGTCCACGCTGAAGTTGTGGCTGAAATGGTCTCGCAGGTAGGAGAAAGCCCCCGCCGAGCACTGGAAGTGTGTACATGACACCTTCATCCCCTGGACAGAGAGCAGAGAGTCAGTGGGTCTGTGTGTGTGCGTATGCGTGCGTGTATGTATGTATGTGTGCGTGTGCATGCGTGTATGTGTGTGTGTGTGTGCGTGTCCTACCTCCTCAGATACCCTGTTATCCATGGCTCCCAACATGGAGTGCAGAGCCCCTGCAGAGAATCCACAGATGGGTTCAGTGAAGTTAGCAGGTTTTGTTTTATCAGCCTCTCAAATGTGAGGATTTAATGCTGTTCTAGTCTTACACTGCAGAACATTTCATATATTTGGGTTTTTGACTCTTGGTTGGACAGAAAAAGCATTTTCTAGAAGTCAACCTTTGGCTCGAGGGTACTTTCATTACTTTCTGAGGATTTATTGAATTCATTAATTAATTGAGCACTTGAGAAAATAATCAGCACATGACTCCATAAAGAAAAGAAGCTGCAGCAGATGAGAGCATCATGTATCTGTGTTTCTTCAACACAAATCAAAACCAACAGAAACGTTTCAGAAAAAATAAAATAAGACAATTATCATAAAATTACAAAGAAACATTTTTAGTAAAAAGACATTTTAAGTGCTTTTGACCACAAACTGACACATTTTAATTAACCTTTTATTTATTTTACAAGTATTCTGCAAAGGTTTAGTTCAAAACAAGAATATAAATGGACTTTATTCACCAAGATTGTAGAGGATGCAGGCTTGTTCATAGCTGATGTCATCGTGGGTGACCGTTTTTCCAGAGAAGATTTCAGTCCTGCAAACAAACAAATATATATATTTTATATTTTAAAGGTGAACTACAGACTATACAACTATAATACAATGGAGTGTATTGGAAATTATTTTGTGAACAGTAGGCTGTCATTTATTTGAAAAATCATACAGCTAGTGTGTGTGTGTGTGTGTGTGTGTGTGTGTGTGTGTGTGTGTGTGTGTGTGTGTGTGTGTGTGTGTGTGTGTGTGTGTGTGTGTGTCTACCATGAGATGGGTACAGCAGCCTCCTGGCCCGTTCCCATGGGTACTCGGCTCTGGAGGTAATGCAGCTGGCCGAAGTACTTCCTCAGTGTGCTGCATCCCTCGAAGTCCCTGGTCACATTCACGGCGCTCTGTGAAACACAAACACGCTTTCTTTTGTCCGCTGTTCTCAGCCACGGCAGTGACAGAACGACTGATTCTACAAACACACTGTGACCTTACTGCATCATGACATCCTTCCTTTAAAGCAACATTTAGCATTTAATGTTTAGAATTGTTTCCAAAGAGCTCGTTTTTAGGTTTCGACTGGAAGCCTGACTGGGATCAGATCAGGGGTGGGTGTGCAAACACCAGCACTGAGTGGGGAACACAGCAGATATCTGTAAGTGGTTAGATTGAGCATTTCACTCCACTTATCTGCCATTACAATTTCCCCCAGGACACAAAACACACACAAATATGAGAACAGTCTCCTCACGGATGAGCTGAACTCCAACTCAACACATTACAGAGTGGGTTCTGTGGTTGTGAAGCACTGGGTGTGGGTTTCCTTCCACACGAAGTGGATGAGGTGGGAGGTAGGAAAGCAAAAAATAAGTTTAAAAATTGCAGGTATGACTTTATTTCCCCTCCAAGAAGGACAAACAACATTTACCACTACAGATAAAAGCCAGATGTTAGTCGGCATTAGTGTTTTTTTGTCCAGTGGGAAAGGGGCTATAGGCGGGTCTGAGTCACAGAGGTCTGACATAAAGAAGTGTGTATCTGGAGCTGTTCCACACGGTACCCACCTGCCGCAGCGTCTCCAGTTTCTTCATCTGTTCGTTGTAGTTGTCTGGATTCTCTCCATAATTCTTCAAGATGAACTGGGGGAGAAGAGGCAGGAAGTAGTTCAAAGTAGCACATTTTAAAAAGAATCTGGTTCCTTCTGCACTTACCCTGCTTTGGCTTTAATAAAGAAAATATAACATACCATAATCTGTCATGCAGGAAAGTTTTCAAATGTCTTTCAACCGAAGCTAGTTAGTTCATTTGCTAATCTTTGTCCCTGAACAGGAGCCGAGAGTTTGAACTCTCTTGAAGGCTCTGGAGTTCTCCCATCATGCTTTGCCAAGACTTTCCTCGTCCACATGAGCGACCGACCGTAAGAAGCAAGCAAACGACTTAATGTCAGGTCATGAGGTGAACAACCCTGCACACATACTCATTATTTTACGAGTGCTTCTGTTTCTGTTAATGAAATCATGGAAGCAGGAGAGTTACAAGCATCCTGGAAAGATGCACAATGACACAGCAACAAACAGACAAGCATTGACCTCCTGACTTCCACACGCCTAACGTGTGATAATCTGCATTTTGTCTGGGGAAACGGATTAAACTGATAATCTGAGCAGTTTGCCTGTAAAGAAAAGCAACATTAACCTCATATATAAATGGACTTGTTCCACAATGAGATGCAGCAATTCAAATGTTAAGCAGATCAGGGGGTTAATATTGATGAACTTGGCATATGAAACACTGTAAAATGTATTTTTTTTATATAAAAGACAAGCTGCATAATTTAATGAAGGTGTTGATGTGGACAGCCCAATGCAAAATATCTCACACAGGATTGTTACTGGAAGGCGTTACGGTAAAACAAGAGGGCAAAGATCTGGTATTTTAAGTGCACCAGGAAGGTGCAGCAGATAAAGGAGAGTAAAACGCAAGAAGCATTTGAATGATCGGCATTTTCTTTCTTGTTAATAATCACACGTGTGAGTTTGGATGTGCTTTTCAGTGTTGTAACATCAATTACAGTGTAGTGTGCCTCAAAATGAGTAATTATCCATACTTCTGTTTTGAGAGTCAACAGTCAGACAGAAACACCCTGAAAGACACTAAAACGCACACAAACAACATGTTCTCCAAGAACAGATTAGAAAGCACTGAATGAGGGACAACATCTAAAACATCTACATCATATCTTTCTTGTATGCACTGGTTATTTCTGCTGTTACTTTGATATTGATATGTTTTATTATATATGGTTGTACTGCACAACAAGAAACCTGTTAAAACACCAGGTGTTGCTGATTCAGGTCAGTAAGGTGTTGTAACAGGTGTAACTTAGTGACTGATCTTATTTGTTTCTTGTGGATGTAACTCTACAGTGACAAATATAATATACAGTATGCGTGCTAGATAAGTAGACGATGTGTTTATGAGTTGTGTTTGGCAGGGATCCTACATGAAGAACCTGCTGTGGTTAGGTGCATGTGACAATGAGATCACTGTTTGTTATGTTCCGTGTCGGCAGTGTGACTGGGCCGTGAGGAGCCAGGCTCCTTGTGTTAGCGTCTCTACACGCCTTACATTTCTTTATGTACAAGTAGTTAGCCATTTCATTTGAGGGCTACCGCTAATTATGAACTTCGATTTGAGCTGCTAGCTTATTATTAGATAGCATGAAGCTAACGTTAGCAAACAAAAGGCGGTGGTCAGGGAGGTTTGCCAGAATCAGACCTTAGCTAGCTGGCCAGCTACACCGTGAACACATCCTCTCGTCCCCGACAGGCAGAGGCAGCTAACGGCTTTAACGGCTGCTAATGTTAGCTTCTTTATTGGGTTATGCGGTAGTCCGTAATCCTTGTTTTGTTGACTTTCGACCTCAGCCCTGTTGCTTCACCCCCCCAGCCAGCTCACCTGCCTGACGGACGGGCTGAACTGGAACTCCCCAGCCTCCTTCAGATCCAGCCAGATCATCGGCATTCGGGGGACCGCCTCCATCGCGGCCGAGTCTTCACGCGACTATCGGCCGTTAAAATGTCGGAACCACGTCGGTAGTTCTGTGGACGTTAACGTATTTCCAAAGAAGAAAATAAGCGTTCCTCCAAACAACTGTGTCATGTATCAATTTACACTTCAACCGGAAGTTGGGAGTGCACGTGACGTAGGCGTATATCGGCCGCACTGGTTTGTGGGAAATGTAGTCTGTGATGCAACTTAGCTCTATATTTGTGCCTAACGAATGAAAAAAAGCCACATTTGTTCTGATCGATCTAAAGTCTTGAAATCTGGGACAGACATACTTTAGTCAAGTATCTAACAGCACAACTTCGAAAACATAGATACTAAATATCTGAAATAAAGCTATTTTCCCATCATCTTAAGTTAAATTATTCTTGCGTCAAATTGATGTAATTTGGAAAAAGAGTATATTATTTGTTCACCATATATCACAGCCTCTTCCCAATATCCTCCATATACAATACAATAACAGAGGATGACATTGGCCTATCAGGCCATATTTTCAGTTAATCTGGTGATAGTTTTTTCAATTGTAACACTACTAAATAGGCAACCGCAAGATGGAGATTGAAAATTGGTAATTGAGTGTTGCATCAACATCACCGCATTAAAGATCCAGGTAACATGAACACAGAACTTTGTGGTGTTTCAGGAGGAACACTGCCTCAGTTATACTCCAACAGGTTTGTATGATACCCTGGAATAATGACAAAAAAAAGAATATACTTTGTTCATGTTTGTTTATTCATTATGTAAACCTTCAGTTTGTTCACACATCCCATCAGTAAAGTATGTTAAAAGACAATGATGTCTACCAAACGAAGAAATGTAAATAAAGATTTCATTACAAATCTTACATGGTGCTTCCTCTCTTAAGACCCATGCTGTGGAAGAGAAACAATACTTTAAAAATACAGCAAAATGATACTAACAACTAACATTTAGAGCACATAGAAGTTTAAGTTTAACTGTGAACAACTCATCATTAGCCGTGATAGCGCCCATAGCTAAACACACCCAGGAAGGAGCACGACCTGTTAAAACTCAAACATTTGATAAGATGTCCACCTCCATAATGTTTGATTGACAAGTAATCTTTGTGCAGTGAAGAAAAGTAATACAATCATTTAACCCACTGTCCCTTTAACTTCTGAGATTAGAGAACTCTGCTGGAGCAGAGACTTCTCCAGGAGGGTAAAGTACAATTCTAGCACTGAGCGGCTGAGTGAATGTGATCCTGACTTCATCTTGACTGCCCTGTGATCCGGGTACACTCATATTCTGAAGGACAGACATCGTCCTCTGTATAACCCACTTGTTTTCTTAATTAAGCTTATTCTTGATTTAATTGGTTCACTTTGTGTCCCTATTAAAGAAAAGTCTAAATCTATTCAGCTCATTATTAGGGACATACTGTATATGTTATTATGACTTTTAAATGGTTAAAAAAAAAAAAAAAAATTATATTCGTCTTTCATTTAGTTAACTTTGCTTATGGTCATGAAAATGATCTTATTTTATTTGACTGGAATAACTGCACTTTGAACAACTCTGCTCAGACGCTTTTCACTGCACGGACTGAAGTTAACCAAAGACAACTAAACTGAAACCGGATTTTACCTTCAAAATAAATGTACTTCTTGGAAAACGCATCATGACCATACATTATCTCTTATCATTGAAAATGTTTTATTCCGTGGGCAGGTTTGGACGAAACACTCTCACTTAAAACAAAGGTTTTTTTTCTGGCACGTACTGCACACAACCAAAACAAATTATATTACGCGTTTAGTTCTTGTTTTATTTTGCAAAGTCCAACCGGAACTCCCAAGTTTCAATCTGCCTACCTTTACTTTTGTCATGTCGCCGCCATTTTCGATCCACAAATAATAAAAAAAAAAACAAATGATATTTTGTTTTCCGCGAAGTTACGAAAGTGTAACAATCAGCTAACGTATACCAGAAATCAGCGTAATTAATACACTCTTTTGACACCTTCATTGTGAGGCAAGTATACAACGATCGCATTATTAATACAAATAAACGTTTGTGTAGCTAGGCACAGAATTGTAATATGAGCTAACGGACAGATAAACACGAACAGTAACGTTACTATTAACGTTAGCAAGTGAACTGCTAGCTTTCTATCGTCAGTTCAGGGTTAATATGCGGTTTAAGTATGTCGATATTTAGGCTGCTGGCTCTATAATAACGATATTGTTCATTATTAAATATCCGAGCAGAGTGTATACGTCCTCCCTGATGTTTGTTGACTAGCGGATGTGGAAGTAGCTCCTTTGCTAGCTGCAACTTCCACCGGAACAAACCTCACTTAACTGGATGTCAAACTATATTTCTATATTTTGAAATGATCGTCCATGTATCTTCTGATTTTATCTAGTGAGCAATTAGATTTTTATTGTTTCGGTATTGTTTTAAACCGTGTGGCGCGGAGGCAAGCTTTGATTTCTGTGTCATAACGTTTTATATGTTCATGAGGCGACTGACTGGAAGTAACTTCAAGTTTTAAGATTCATTGATGACGAATTAAAATGCATTTTAGTTTAGTTTGTACATTCCTTATGTATTTGCTTATTATTTCCCTTGTTTACTACCACTGTTATTACAAACACATTACGCTACACAAGAGTGAAACATGATTGCAATGGTAAATAAGTACATTTATTTATATATTTTTATTTGAATATATTTATTGATTGATTTAACCTGGAAAAGGTTTTTGAGGAAGTATCCTCATTTACATTGATGTAATGTGAAACATTGCATGCAAACAAAGTAGTTCACAGAAACAACTATGTTTTATGGCTACAAGCTGAAATACAGGATAGTTAACATGCTATGTAGTAGATAATAAAATAATTACATATATACAGCACAGTAAAAGATATACAATAAATAATAACCCAGTTAAAAGCATTTACAATCAATTAAAACAAGATCCGACATACGGCCTGAATGAACCTATTCTGTGAGGAGGTACCACGTTTATGTGAGTTTAGAGTTAAAAGGGATGAAATATACTCATCTGTATTAAAGCTTTATAAATACATTAAACTAGAGGTTACTCCACCCGACACTACCTCCACCTCAACCAGTTGCAACCAAAATTCTGCTTCACAGCAATTTATAATAATAATAATAATAATAATAATGTAATATGTAAATAATAAACTAAAACTGACAGGAACCATTTGTGTGCGAGTCATTTTGTCACATCTTTTACAGTTACAGTGATATTGATGGACAGGGAAGCAACAAATCCTCATGTTTGAGAGGCTGGTTGGTATTTTTGCTTGTTAAATGACTTAAATACGTAATTGTTTTTGATTATATTCATTTAGTTCAGGGGCCACATAAAGCTCAAATTGATCTGAAGTGACATCACAGCATAATAATCTATAAATAACCACAACTCCAAATGTTCCCTTCGTTTTAGTGCAAAAGTTCAAATTTAATTAACTATCTTTTTACTAAACATTATGAACCTGAAATTTCTTAAGACAAAAAGTTGCAATTTCAACAATAGTGTCAGTTTATCATTTACATGTGTGTGTTACAACGTACAGATCAGTGTGTCTACAAAGACACAACACATGTTGTCTCAGGTATCTGGAACAGGATTTTACTTTATCATCAAAACAACACATTTACTCTTTGCAAAGTCGGGCCGGATTGGACCCTCTGGAGGGCTGGTTTTGGCCCGCGGGCCGCATGTTTGACATCATCTCAGCGCTGCAGTAAACACTCGCGACTGACATTTCTTTCCTAAAAACTGAAGAAAGATATCGGAGCATTTCTTCAAAACATTAGTCGGAACATTAAACCTGAATGATTAAAATACTGTGTTTTCTGGATATGATACATTTCCCCAAGAGAAACAATACACACAGTACAGTTACATCAACTTGTGCTCAGATGTTTCTCGCTGCCTGACTGTCATCATTTCTCCGTCCTGTCAGCAGATGTCACTGGTGCATCTCGGGCAGCAGCTGCTGGAGGCGGTGCGAAGTGGACAGGACGATGATGTCAAAGCTCTGATGGCCAATGGGGCTCCGTTCACCACAGACTGGGTGAGGATGATATGCGTTAATTATGAAATAATCTTCAAGCTAATCCGTAATGAGATGAGCGTGAACCCTCATCTGCTTCCAAAAAACAGACTCTCAGCTGGTTTTGTCGTCACGCAGCGGCAGAATGACGAATGCTGAGGCCTTATGTTAAGATCACATGACAGGACAACTGAAAAACAACCCAGATACTCTCCGATGTCTGTCTCTACGGCACACTGTCCTGCAGGTGTATCGTCCATGCTTTATCTCTGTTCAAAGGAAAAACTAAATCACAAGTACGACAGGCCAACTGTGCACATGTACGATAAGGGTGCAACACTTTAAACATGTGCACATGCCTGTGAAACCTATTACACTATATTTTAGGGCTGAAACTAACTGATTCAATATTAATCTGACAATAACTTTCTGGATTCATCTGTCATTGTTTGTTCTACAAAATGTCAGAAATTCCTCTAATTTTTCTAAAACTCCAGGTGATCAAAGGTCAGATTTTGTTTTACGGTCACAAACAAAATAACTGAATCAGCAGAACCTCGAAACTGTTGTTATTGTTTCAGCTGAAGTGTTACACGTGTTTTAAACTCTGGCGAGAGCGAAAGGAGCACGAGCAGCTGCATCACGTCGTTTCCTTTAGAACTCTCCGTTGCACCGTGTTCAGCACGTTTATGAGCTTTTACTGCAAGCACAGAGAACTAAGTGTCTTTGAATCATTTTGTTCATTTGCTTTTTTAATTAATTGAATTGGCCTGCAAAATGATTGTCTGTGTTCTTATTACAGTAATAAATTGTTTTTAAATCATTTAGAATAAAATGCACAGCCACTTCCTCTTATCATTAAATCTATATATATAATTTTCATTTATAATTTACAGCTCCCAGGCGCTGTGTACATCACTCATGCAGTTTTACTGACTGTTCTCTTCCCTGTATCTGCTGTCACAAGAGCAGGCGACAGATTCAAAGGTGTCAAAATTAATCACATGTAATTAGAGTTATGTCATTTATGTTTCACATTTGACTAAATGCACATAGAGCAGCAGTCGCTGTGTTAAAGGGCACGTTATGATTTAGTGGATGTATGCCATGTTCACATGATGTGTGCATTTTAAAATAAGAGGAGGAATAGAAGCTTTCACCTATTGAATATTTGAACGTTATATATCATTTTTATGTAAGAATTCAAAATGAAGCATTAATGAAATGAAGCAGATTCGTCTCTCTCTTCCTGAATGAAACTGGACGTGTGACTGTAGCGGATGATCGTTTACATTTCTATCACCTTGGAGGGAAAAACTGTGTTGTGAGCTCTGCATCTCCACATCTCCTCGTCTGCATTAGAGCAGACGAGGAGATGTGGAGATGGACGGTGTTTGTACTTACTTTATAGCCACTAATATCTTCACCTGTCAAAATAACGTCGCCTCATGAGGAGTACGACTCGCGCTGTACAAGCAGTTGCATCATTTGTGGCCCTGGAGGAGACGTATAGAGTCTGAGGAATGTACAATTAAATCAGCTGAGTAATCCTGACTTGTGTTGAAACTATGAATTATTATCAGATCACAATCACATTTAGATGCAAAGTGACTAAAAATAGATGTTTAACAACTACAAATGAACCAACATGACCACATACTGTAAAATAAAGCTGCAAAACCACTACAACAAGATGCAAAACAATCACAGTGATGCAACAATGATTCAAATGGACTCTTTGAGTATCTTTGAGTTTGGGTGTCTTGTTACCTGCAGACTTGTTTTTACATTGAGCTGCTGTAAGTCGACCCGTGTCAGTATTAAGTTTGAACAACCAGCTCCGCAGAGGGTCAGCAGAGTCTCCAAGAATGACCGAGTCACATCAGTTCCTCAGATGTTCCTAATTGTGCCAGAGAAAGCTGGTGCTGGTCCAAGCCCACCGGTGTCTAAGCACTCTGGCATCATTACTCATGTCTAGGCTGTCCAACACTTAAGTCCCAGAACATCCCTCTACGTCTACAACTGCTTGTGTAATGATGGAGTGCCAGCCTTTTCTGTTTAAGAAACCTGACTGGAGGTTTCAGTATCGGGACGTGAGAACCATCTATTGCAAAATAATCTGCCATCTGCGCCAGCTTCAATTAATATGGGCCTACGGTGCGTCATCGCAGCCTCCTAATGTGTGCACACAACAGCGAACAGGCGTCAGACTCACAGCAGGTTTCCCTCCAACACTGAACATTATCTGTATTTAAACTCACAATGTGTGAATACAATATCTCTGCACTGTCGGGGGGTAAACAGCTCCGTGTTAACTTCTCCTTCACATATCTTGCTCCCTCTCTGTCCAGCTGGGCTCATCGCCGCTGCATTTCGCAGCCCAGTACGGTCATCACTCCACCGCCGAGGTGCTGCTGCGTGCCGGGGTCAGCAGGGACGCCCGAACCAAGGTGGACAAGACCCCTCTACATATGGCCGCCACAGAGGGTTACTGCACCATAGTGGACCTGTTAGTGCAGGTGAGCAGAGACGTCTGCTGCTTCGGTGTTGTGATGATATGATCATATCTCGTATCTTGCATAAACATTCCAATTGTTATGATGTATCAGAAGGGAAGTGAGGCCCCAAAGTACATGACTTTAACGGGGGGGGATTCCAGGGGAGGCTTTGTGCAAGTTAGAATCTGTGGCTCTGAAATATCAGCACTAACTGCTTTGTTTTGATAAGTCCATGGCGCTGTCCGTGGTGCTGAAGGAGCAGACGGATGTAATCGTGTCTTTTTGTCAGTTTAGTCCTGGATCTATAATGTTGTGCACGGTAGCATTACACATGTCCTCATGTGTAAGTCAGGGGTCCAGCTGACACAATGAAACACTGAACCAGACGTGTGTCCACATACTTCTGACCATGTGAGATTAATAACAATAAAGTATAAAAGTGACTACAGCGTAAACTTGTGACAGACGACCTTGGTTTCACTGTTTGCATTTGTTTACCAAAAAGCCGTCGAGGCCGTTTCTTCTGTCTGAAGCTCGTCTGATGTTTCCTGACATTCAACCATCTTCCACGCTCTACCTATCTGCGTAGTCACAGACATCTTCTCTCATCACTTCCCCTTTTGTCTCCCTCTCTTTTGTGTTTTTATTTCCTTCCCTTTGCTGCCACCGGGGGGCGCCGTGCATCTGTGCAGAACGGTGCCGACATTAACGCCAAAGACATGCTGAGGATGACGGCGCTGCACTGGGCGGCTCAGCACGGCCACAGAGGAAGTGGCCGAGATCCTGCTGAGGTACGGCGCAGACGTCCACTGCCTCAGCAAGTTCGACAAGACGCCCTTTGACATCGCCATGGATACCAGCAACACTGAGCTGATGATACTGCTACAGGTGGACAGACGGTGGGGGGGGGGGGGAATGGGGGGGAGACACTCAGACAGAGTCAAGGAGAGAAAAACAGGAAAGGGCAAAGAATGAGATGTGAGGAGTCAGACAGATAACTGATGGAGAGAACAGGATGGATGAAGACAGAAAGGAGGGAGGAGGACAGAACACTGGAGTCGGGTCATCTCTGTGTCTTTGATGCAAGGTTATAAAAACAACACACATTTCAGAGAACAGAAAATGACCAAGCACATTTCAGCCAAGGTAGGTAACAATGAAGACGGGGAGGAGAAACAGCGAGAGATGAACAGATAGAAGAAGTGCGAGGAAGACAAGGAGACATAGATGGATAAATGAGAGGCTTGTGAGAGAGGCAGGGGAGGGAGGGGAGAAAGATGGACAGAGATTAGGGGGGAGAGAGAAACAGAAAGGAGGCGGGAGAAGAAGAGAAATGGGGGAGCTGAGGACACGAACAAAAAGGGGGAGAAAAGTAAAAATGGAATAAGAAGTGTGGGACTGCAGGCGCAGACATGTTTGCGCAGTGCCCCTGTGATTTCAAAAATACGTCTGATGTTTTCTAAATGCTCCTCGTCCAGTCGGACTCTCACCGGCGTTGCTATGGTTTCAGCGGCCCCGCAGCCTCCCTCTGTCAGACAAACACTCCTCCCCATAACACCCGCATTTAGACTCCATTTCACACTAGATGGGATTACCCCTCGCCTCTGAACACATAAAGAAGCCACACTAATAATTAACATAACAGAATTGTGTTGAGGGATTATGTTGAAATTAGTCGACACACTATTTGTTAAAGTGAGATTATAAAAAGGCCCACATGCCCTCCTACCCAGACCTGATGTAACAGGTGAGCGTGGGAGGCTCTACTTAGCGTTAGATAACTCCTCTCCCTGGACACGCCTGTTCAACCAGCCAGGATGCAGATAGTAGGGCCCCGAGCAGAAGGGTTGACCCATGCAAGATGGCTGCATACAGCGGGGCCCCGACACGTGCTTATGAAGCATCAACGCCTCATCAGCATTATGAAAAGGCGATTTAGGCACCAAGAACAAAATGATTGAAACTTTTGGACACTTTAGGTTGAGACATAAAGCAACGATGATGTTTCTGTCGCATCCATAACGTCGTGAAATTCTTTCTTTGTTATCACGTCTGTGCAGATGAAACGCCATCGCCGCTACGCTGACAATTCATCATCAGTGGATCAAAAGTTTTAAACCTCCGCCGACACCTATTGTGGCCATCATTGTTCATCCAACACATAGTTCTCCCTCCAAAGGAGCATCTGAATATTAATTCCAATAATCATTGTACCCTCTGGGTGGAGGGAACAGAGCTGCAGAGAGGAGCAGCACAGACACAGTGTTGCTCCATAACTGCTGCGTAAGCACTTGTTTGCTAATAGCATCAACTTAGAAAGTGAGGATGTGTCAGTGTTGTGTTTGCAGTTTCCACAAACGCCAATTAGCAAAGAAATCACTTATAATAGGACAAGCTTTCATTTTCTTTTGCCAGACTTGCTATTTTTTTAATACAATCACATGATTCTATTAGAAATATTCTCACTTTTTAATGCTAATTATCAGTTCCTGCAACAGAATCCAATATAACCACAGCTCGTGTGTGTGTGTGTATGTGCGCGTGTGTGTGTGTGTGTGCAGGACGGCATGCAGAACCAGGTGAACATCGACCCAGAGTCGCACTACATCATTCGTGCCGGCGGGCTGGTCAACCTCTCCGAGCTCGTCACCACCAGCAACAAGGCGGGCGCAGGTAGGCGGCACGCGTGCAGCTGCTGTGTTTGAGTGAAGTGATAAAGTGCAGAAATGAAAAGGATGAATAAGCAGCAGATGGGAGGGATGTGAAATTCCAATTTGTGCAGGTGGGGGAAAAAGCAGCCTCGAGAGACTTAGTGTGTTATCTCATCACATGTGACAAGAAGCGTCTGCACTGGACTCCACCAGCCAGAGCAGAACCAACATGTCCGACAGTTGTAGAACAAACCATCGGATTTTCTAAAGGATGAATGGAACTTGAGAAGAACAAATGATTTGTCCATGTTTCTCTCGTTCCTGTTCCTTCTCATGCAACAGTGTTCATTTACAAGATGTTTACGGGGAACACTTCCTCCCTCTTGTGCAACATTGTGGTCTTGGTTCATTTCCATCCAGCATCACAATGTAGAGTTCTGTTATCTAACAATACGAGCCAACTGTCGCATTCAGGGAAGTCAGAGGACGTCATGGCCGCCGAGTCGGTGGAAACAACCCTTCAGCATGTGGTGGGCGACGGTGGGCAGAGGGTCATTACCATCGTGACGGACCAACACGGCAACCTCCAGCCGGCGTCCCTGGGCCAGCAGTTCATCTTCACGCTGCAGGGCCAGCAGAGTGAGTGGGCAGCACACAGAGCTCATACTGAGCAGCACCGCACTGGAGACACTGATGCAACTGTTAAAGAAGCAGCAATATATCAATCAAGAAGGAACTGACACGCGAGCAGAGTATTACAACGTCCCGCGGATCCTTAAAAGCCTCATTGGTATTAAAATGCTTTAAATCAAACGTCCAAGTCGTTTACTTTGTAAAATCTCAAAATAAATGGTAACATCTATTTATTTCTTTAGAATTTACCAAATGCACATACATATCCAGATATCACAACAAATGCGTGTGAAATTATTCTTACATTTCCTTCTGAGTGGCATCAAACAAGTCGCCTGAAGCTGAAGGAACAAAGTGACATTCTGCTCACGGCGAGAGAAACTGGAGCACAACGCACTGAAGTGACTTTGGGAGTAGCAGCCGGGACGAGTCCAGGACACCTCAACACGACATTGTAGTTTGTCGTTACATCCGGGGGGGGGGGGGGAGGGGGTGGGGGGGGGAATACTAAACAGCTTTAATATCTTAGATGTCTAGTGGAAGATTGTGCATTCAGTAATAATGTCTGAATGTTACCAGCCGGGACACAAAGAAGCAACTTAGTAGAACAAAATGATGACACACAAGGAAGATATGCATAAATAGAAAGAATAGATCTCTCAGAACTACCAGCACACACACACACACACACACACACACACACACACACTTTTAAACGTTCTGTTTTGTGGTTGCAGTGGTGGCTTTGCCAGCCAGCACGATCACAGAGGAGGTGGTGGTCGAGGAACCTCAGCTGGCCACGCGCAAGAGGAAGACAGACCCCGCAGCCAATCACATCAGCTTAAAGGACAAGGTAAGCTGAGAGCACGAACAGTTCAAACCTTCTATATGCTGCCTTTATCTTGTGACTGTCTGACGCTTCATATCATTATTGTCTAAGTTGCTGCTTCGGCTGAAGGTTCCCAGATATCCGACTTGGGTCTTAATAATACGAAAGTTCCTAAAGAACAAACAAACATGGAAGCTTCACATCAGCCAAACTTTCAAAGCAATGAAACCCAAATGTCATGGATCTTAGTGCTGCATTATAATTCCCACACAACCAACTCTGCGATCATACGACATGTTGAGTTGATGGTGTGTGAATGTGTGTAGTTCTACACCTGGGAACACTTCCCCTCTCTACACAGGAACATGACTTGCATCCTGACACGTTATCGTTTTGACTGCAGGTTTCAGACACTAGAGCATTGGCTTCACTCTTCAGACATGGAGGTCGGCCCTTGCTTTATCGACTAATGCTTTTGTTTTATTTCCAGAAGGTCAAAGAAACTCGTGAGCAGCTGCAGCGGCAGCTGCAGGAAGCCAATCTTATAGCCCAGGGGTACCAGCAGCAGCTCCTGCAGAAGGAGCAGGAGACCGAGCAATATCGCCTTAAACTGGAGCAGGCCATCGCCACCAGCAACAACAGCATCAACAACGGCGTCACTGCGACAACCGTTACCTTAAACAATGGCTCTCCGGCGAAGCAGGAGGAGGAGGTGGTGGTGGAGGAGCAGCAAGAGACCACAGTGGAAGCTGCAACAAAAGAGGTGGAGGAAGGGGAGGGGGAAGACTCGAAGGAGGAGGAAGAGGTCATCTGTGAACATCCAGGAGATGCTATTCTTGTGAATGAGTGCGAGCTGGATGTGGAGGTGGACGGTACGGAGGAAACACTCAAGTCCTCCCCCTGTTGGCGAGGCCAGGGCAGAAGGAGAGGGAGGGGCAGAGGGGGCCGCAGACACTAGCTGACATGTTTTATTATCTTCTTTTTCATTGATTTTCATAACATTTTGTAAAGATCAGAAGGACTTTTGTAAATATGTCAACATTCACAAACATTAAGAGGACATGGAGCACGCACGGCGCCTGAACTTCAGGTTCAGTACTAATGAAGTGTTTTCCTCCCGTCAGTCGTGTCAGACTGAAGAAATATGAAATATACGATGTAACCTTAACCCGTGCTTTACAGAGATAACGTTTCTTTATATAAAGGAAATCTGAACATTGTGCATCTGGCAGGGGGCACGTGCCAATTTCATTTCCTGGTTCCTTTTAAAAGTGTGTAAATGTTTTATTCTGTGTTGTACTTTGTAAACATTGAGTTGCAAAGTATTTTAGTTTTTTATATAATCATTTCATTTCCATGACGACGGCCGTCGGACTGTGACGCGTGTCAGGTGCTCAGTACGGTCAAAGACCATCATGAAGACTGATCCGGGCGACCTGCAGGGAGCAGGCAGGAGCTCGCCGTCGGGACACTTTGATGGACTCGTTATCTTTTCTGGGAATCAAACTTGTGACCTTTATATTTTCAGCTTCTATAACTACTCAGCCGCCCAGTTCTATTACTGTGTAATATTATGGATTTAATGTGAGTCACACAAAAAAAGCATTACGGTAATTCTCTGCATTTTACAAACTAACAGCTGGTTCGGGGGGGTTTATGAGCCAAAAGCGAGTCTTTGTCTTCCAAAGAAAAGTGCATCAACATGAATTAGATGATTTCCCCACATGAATTGGCTTCATGCCCGTCTTCTCATTAATGTTTGCACTTCAGGGCTTTATTCATTACAATCTTTTTTTTTTTCTTACGCAACTTTGTAAAACGTCATTTTTTAATAATAAAAAGCATCCAAAAAATGGAACATTTGTATTTCTTCTGAAGTCACAGTGCAAAAACAAAAGACGAGAGCGTACTCTTGTACTAATTGAGTTGAGTTGTTTTGTGGTTTTGCATCTAGAATATTTAAAAAAGAATAAAAGAATAAAAATGTTTAATTCCCAGTTAATTAATTGTATCTTTTTGCATATAAAGATCCCAACACTTAGTTATTATGTGCATGTGAAATTATAATTTATGTAAATGTTCCATTATTGTTTTGTGGAAGAATGTATCCTCCAGCTGCCGGTGAAGCTCTCCAGTGGTCCCCAGTAATGACTGTCATTATACTGGGCAGCTCCCAGTGGCCAACAGTTGGACGCTGTGGTGAGAAATATTGTTGCTCTCAGCTCTTTGAGTGAAACACTTGAAATGTGGGCACAGAACGTCTCAGTGGAGCGAGTGTCGGTGTTTGATGCGAGTTCTTGAACAGCTGTCTCCCTCAGATGGACTTTAAGGGCTAAAGCAGATATGAATATGAATCTGACGGACTAAAAATATAAACGCAACACTTTAGTTTTCACTAAAAAATCTGTGTTAACGAGCACTTCTCCTTTGCCGAGATAATCCATCCAGCTGACAGGTGTGGCGTATCAAATTAAATCACACATGGACCCTCGGCTGGTCACAATCTAAAATATGGAGTTTTATCTCAAAGATAGAAATTAATCAGGAACATAAGTCGGCCCGCAGAAATGCATTTCTGTGTTCACAAGACTGATGGACTGCAGCGAGGTCAAGACCCTGCTGAGGATGAGAAGCACGCAGATGAGCTTTTATCTATTCACACAGTTGATCACGGAAAGAAGGAACACGAGGACGACACCGGCCTCTAGCGAGCGCAGATATGACGGTAGTTGTTTGCTAAAAGAAGTTGTTTAGTTTTACTACGCGTTACAAAGTGTTGTTTTTCCATGCAGCAGGTGCAGTTTGGCCCGTCTGACGCATTAGATGAGTGATAACTGATAACGCCCATTTAATCTGCTGATCACATTCTGAATGGGCGCCAAGGCACACCTGCGTAATAATCAGCATCCCTACTACACCTGTCAGGTGGATGCATTATCTCACCAACAGATTGTAACACATTTGTCTAAATTATTTTATTTCAAAACGTGAAAAATTGGAAAAACAAAAGTGTTAAAACAAGAAGTGGGTGACAGGATCTGTATTCATGCTGTAACTTCAGGACCGATCTCACAGTTTCAGCCCTGAAAGCACTTCATAGGAAGTCCTTGGCATGTTGTAGAGCTGTGAAGGCTGTGTGAGCTCACCTGGCGGGGGCCCTCAGGCCGTCCCAGAGACAGCACCTCATCCGTCACGGCCCGAGGCTCAGAACAAACTGCCTCAGGAGAATGGAGAGTCCCATCAGTCATTTTTAGAATCACCTTTTAGATTTGTTTTCTTCCTCGTTTTGTTTTTATTGGAGAGCTTTAAAAGAATAAATAAAAATAGCTTCTTATAGACTTATACAATTCAATACAATATACTTAAATATACATTGTGAGGGGGCTTTGATGAGACTGGGTCAGCAAGGTGCTCATTTCTATCTTGGGGAAGGCAAGTGAAATATCTCATTGCTCTGAAATTCATGTTCCTCAGAGGATGAATCTCTCACTGTTGAGTGAAATGTCTCAACAGCTATTGCCATAAAATTAATGTTCCGCTCAGGATGAATCGTCATGACTTTGCAGATCCCTCGACTCCCCATAAAGCACCATCTTCAGAGGACGTTTTCACAACGATAGACTTTGACTACCGGCTTTAATATAACTATTGTTCTATTATTTCTGTGTAAGGTGCAGCCCCTGAAGCGTTTTTGAATAATGCTCGCGATCATCTTTCCTTCAGTGCCAGTGTTCCCTGCAGCCTCACACTAGTCAGTGAAATAGGTGACAGACTTTTGTAAACGCCACCGGCTCTCAGGAATAAGAAAGATCTCTGCAAAGTTAATGAAACAATATCAGCAGTCCCCTTCCTTATGTCATTGTGCAGCGATATTCACATTCACAGGAGGACGGTCGTCTCCAACCTGTTCAGAGAGCATTAAATTAACTGGAGGCTGAATAGTGAAATGGGGCGTTTGGGAAGGGAATAAATTCAGTTTAAGGCGTCTGAGCATGCACTGGAGAGAATGAAAATAATTCAATTATCAGAGGCTTTCTTTAACACGAGTCATGTTGCATAAAGCATGACAGGGATATCGATCCATGATGGTTAATGTTTTCCGCGGCTGCTCTAACGAGCTGTGCAAAGGCGTGTTCGGCTTGGATTATAATCTCCATTTGGCACGAGCTAATGAGATTTTAGAAATGGAAAATGAAGCCTTGTATATGATTTGTTTCTATTTTTGGGTATAGCTCAAAGGTTTCTGCAGGATTGGTAACTTTCAGAATCACTCTTGAATGCAGGTGTAATGCTTTTTAAACGACCGATATCTTTACCTAATCCTGAGACGCAAACTGCCAGCGTGCGTTAACAAAGACGGGTTCCTGCACAAACAAATGATGCTCGGTTAGTTATGCTTTCACAGCACAGCCGTAATCAGCTGAGGATGGATCCACCACACTAGTTTGACTTTTTAAAAATAAACAAACAGTGAAAAGGTTTCAGTAAAGACGTAGGTTGCCTCTTACATAATAATCCAAAAAGCAGAGACTGCATATTTCTCCGATGTGGGATCAGCTCACATTTAATATTCTGATCCGCCTCAGCTCCCCGGCCCTCCCTAAAAAGAAATAAAAATAAAACCTGTGGATGTGTGATATCAGCAGAATTGTTAAGCGACACAGAACCAAACTCACCCGCAAACAAAAATCACAAGTGAATCCATCCACGTGTTGTTTTCAGGGAGGTTTGCAGCAGATGATTGCATATATCAACATATTCAGTGTTTGTGTCAGAGAGAAGATTGTTATTCTGCATGGTGTCTGGAGGGTCTCGGCTCAAAGAGCAGTGTGGGCCTGGAGCCTGGAGACCAGTGTGTGTGTGTGTGTGTGGGTAGCCAGACAAAGTGTCTGGGTTCACAGCAGACCCATCCAGACACCTGCCGGCTACCACTGCCAGTCGCTGATAAAAAGGGAGAAAGAATGTATTGAGCCTCAGGCGTATACGGCCTCCTTGAAAAGGGAAGCGTAGTTTAGGAGAACGTTTTTCTCACACATGTTTTTGTTTTATCTCTAACACCCAGTGGTGGGCCGTCAGGGCCAGCAAGGCCTTCTCTGCTGGCCTAAACATCATCAGAATATACATTTAATTTTTATATATCTTTTCCTCAAATATGTATTAAATTATTCCCCATAGTCTATTCTCTTCATGTCATAGCTTTCCTCTTGGTTGCGCTGCTTCCAGCCTCAGATCGGAGATTTGGAGGTCTGGCCTTTATGTTAGAGCTTTTATCCAATCATATTTCAGCCATGATGTGTTGCCAGGGTCCAAGAGATCTGCCCTGAGGCCTTCAGAATCAACAGTGCGGCGCCTGTCGCTTAAAGTGAACGGAAACAAAACTGTGGCGTTAACCAATCAGATTTCGAGTTGGGGACACCGGGGCCAGCTAGCAGGCGTATGATAACGTCAGCACGTGCACGTCTTTTGATTGGATACGCACTATTGAGAGGCGGAGCTAGCAGAGCTAGCAAACTTTGAACAAGTGTGTAGATTTCTACAAGCTGTTTTTTCAACCCACAATGGCTGAAGGAGGAGAAGAGGTCGATGTGGTCGCAGATATAATTACAACGCCATTTTCAAGACGAACTTTTCAAGAAAAGCTAGACATCGTGAGAAGAGAACGGCCAACCCCGACGCTAGCGAGCCTATCACAGCTGGGAAAAGGGTTCGTCCGACACTTTCAAATCACTAACTACAAGCGGTACCCCCTGGCTCACAGCCTCCGAGAGGCACTGCACATTGTACTGCTGGGAATGCTATTTACAACTGAAATGTTTCGTAAATATTAATATAACTCTGTTGTTAGGGTGATGCAACTAAATGTATAGTTTCTAGAGCCATGGCGTCATAATGATGGTATTAAGAGGGGGAATAATTCAGGTAGGACTGTGTAGGACATCACTGAAGGCCTAGGTGTGAAATGCACGGCCCGTCACTGCTAACACCTGCCACTTTAACTGCCTGGTGAATGAACCTAATGAAATAAAACACATTAAAAAGGCAGTCGTGAACTCTGATCAGTTTTATTAGAAAAAAGAAAACAGTGTCTCCTGGCAAAAAACAGATTGAAACAAAAGGCTCCAGTACAGACGGGAAATAGCTGCTTGAGAAACTGACCCACAGCTACAACATCAGGATTAAAGCACTTCACCATTTATCATGCACGGAGAGGATACTCTGCAAGAAATACATGCGGGCGGGGAGGGGGGGGACACATCACCTCAGCACAACATCTGCGATAGGTAGGAAAAGGCCACAGCAGATCACAAGAACATCACACGCCGTCGAAAGGGTCAGAGTCCACTTCCTGTCCCGCCAGGAACAAGAGCAGGGAACGGGTTTTTTTTTCTTCTTTTTAGCGGGTTGTATGACATCTCCGTGAAGTGCAAAGACGCAGTCGCATCAGTGATTGGCTGATTTCCAGCGTCTCCGCCACCTATGATACTGTAAACAATCTACACTATAAGGCGCACAGCTGAAAAATTGCCGAACGAAAGAGCCAGTTCGTAAAGGGTTTGATGTGAAAATGTGTCATCGTCATCATCAACACTCTGCAGATCTGGCATACCAACTGTCAATATACCAACTCCAGGCAGTCAAATGCTGTTTAAGTGTCTTGAAATGGGCACTACACAAAAAGAACTACATTTAAAGACAATCACGTCAACCCATTTTCTTTCTTTTTCCTAAAACATCAATCTTTTTTTTCAAATTAGGCACACGGTACAGCACAGTAAACGTTTTCTTCTTCATTACCTCTTTTGGTTGCTGACATATAAAAGACGTGGACACCAAAGGGCCCTCCAGGACTGAAAGGACAAATTTATTTTTATCGCACACACAGAACACCGATCTGTCCGAACCTTTCCGAAACATTAAAGGGAGAACTTTAACTCACAGTTTCCTCCTCTGCGATTAGCTAAACCTGCTTAAGACGTTGATACCGATCTCACCGAACAGTCTAGAAGGTAACACAGAACATCTTACAAAGACATAAGGCAATAACTTCCTCTTCGCCTGAATAATATCAGTCATACGAAGTCTTCAGGACTCGTGTCCGTCCACAAATCAAGACAAAATACGCTAAAACAAAAGACCGCAACAATCTCAACTATTAGCTTTTTCGCCAACTATTTTAAACACTGATTGTCTACATTATCAATAAAAATCTAATGGACGTAAACATGATAAGATGTAAACACTGTTACTATTCAACTGGCTTGGACCTCAGAAGATATTCGACCCTGTGTGAGGAAACGCTAAGCCTTCCACACACGAGATGGAGGAGGAGCGAGGTAGTGCACAGGAGAACTGATGCAGGGGACACGAAGCTATGACCGCTTGGACTGAGGGTTTGGTGAATAATATTCGCAGCATAGTTCTGGTTGTTTTGTTACAGTTGAGAATTTTCAGATTTGGCAGGGAGAAGCTGTTGAAGCGGTTAGCGCTCATTACGACTGTCAATCCACCATCGGACATCTTTTCAGCCAAACTTTCAGGTGATAGCTGTCCTGGTGAATCAGCAGTCATTTGTCTTTTATTTTATTTTTTTCTAATTTGTCCAAATGTACTGCATTCTCCGGGCTCCTCAGACGATACGGTAATCGAACGTGTCCTTCTCGGTGTGGTCTGTCCAGTTGGACGAGGGCATGCTGCGGTACGGGTCCAGCAGAATGCGGAAACAGCGCACGATGAGCAGAGCCAGGAAGATGAAGAGCAGCAGCACGAAGACGAAGGCAGCCTTCTGCTCCAGTGTCAGGTACGAAGACACGTGATGGCCGCCGCCTGACGAGGACAGCGTGCTGCTGAAGAGGCCTTCAGCCATCCTGGGCACATCCATGCTTGATCGTCTCGGCTCCAGCTCTTTGTCGGTTGTTTAAAGATTTTGGAGGGTAAGATGGGCTCAGTGGATCAGACCTGCGAGAGAATCCAAACACACAGATTATGCTGGAGATCGTGTCCTCTGTGGTGTGACAGATGAAACAGCAAACAAATATATCAACTTAATGTAATCGTAGAAATCTAGAGACTTTAAAGAGATGAGGGGAACAAATCAAAAATGGGACTCAGGCCCGAACAAAGTGGCTGTCAGATGAGTTCATTTTTGAAACTGCAGCCAAAAAGCCCGCTCTGTAATAATAGCAGGCTCCGGGGACTCTCCTGGCTTTGTGTTTCTGCAGCTCAGGGGGTTTGAATTGGCACTGGGAGTTTTAGTTATACAGCATTTATTAAAAGCATTGCCCTGGAGGTAGATATGTCATTTAACCACATGCTGCCATTCTTGACCACCATTAATTCCTATGCAACCAATCTCTGCTTCTGCAATTTATATTCAATGGCACCATTTAATTTTAACACATGAATGAGGCCGACAAACAAGCAGCTTAATGAAGGCTGGATGAGCAACTGCTGCAGGGCCCCAGAACTGCAGGGGCCCCGGAGAAGTTGTGTGCTAATGTTCAATGATGAGGCTCGAGATATTCTGTATCTGTCACCAGCCGCTGGTATTGTTTTTACCTTGTGAGTCTGTGTGTTCCCGCAGGATGCAGTCATGAAACTTTACAGGCGTTTAATAAGATCAAGATGGGATCGAGTTTGAAAATGGACAACAATCCAAAGTTTTGCGACTTCTTGGACCTTCACAAAACCTTACAGGTGTGTAGATGAGATCAAAATGAAGGGCGAGTTTGAAGATGGATATGGTCCACGCAAGGGGGGGGCAAAGGGCCCCCACCCCCAGCAGGAAAAGGGACTTCAGGCACAACAGAAAGTCATCACAACATTAACACCCCTCATGCTCACAGAGGCTCTTATCCTGCCTCGCCCTGTGGGTGTGTTACAGTTACTGTGGAGGCAGTCATTAACACTCTCCCAAGTGTCTCACAGAGTAAGCAGAATATTTGTGCTGGTCATTAGTTAACTGGCAGATTCACAGCCCAGTTTATTTTTTTTATCATGTTATGGTTTTCTTTCTGATTTATTTGTCAGAAGTTGGTCTTAAATTGCAGAAGGTTGAGAATCCCTGCAGTAGGGTTAGGGTTAGGGTTAGGGTTTTAATGTGTATTAATCCACTGCTGAAAATAGTCCCCAACAAATGCACTATTTACTCATGTTGGAGGAAGACCTTTTTGGTGGAAAACACTGATATATTCAATCATCATGTCTTCAGGAACCAATGGGCTGAGAGCCACACACTGGGTCAGGACGTTTGGACATTTTGAGAGACGGACTTATATTGATTTTAGTTTTTTTAACAGGATTTGTTGCCGATATAAAGAAACACAACAACACCCGTCTAAGACAAGAGTCTAGGAAGCGGGGGCTTGACAGGGGCAAGGCAGCTTGTTTGTGCCTTGGGGCCCCCGATAGCTATTAAGGCCTGAAATAGCCTCGGGGTCAGTACGAGTTTACTGCTGTTCACAAAGAGCAAAAGGCAGAAGAAAACCCACCTTTAAAGCCAATAACTCGGGTTCAATTCTAAGCACATACCTTGCAGATTTCTAATTTGTTAAACTTAGTTCAGATGGTTAAACATCAGCACAACAGAGATTTGGGAGTGACAGTAATTACTCCCACAGCAGAGACCCTACCGGTGCAAACTCGTTAGCATTGGACACTATTTGCTCATGAATTAATTTGAACAGGATGAACCGCTCGCAGCTTTCTGTCTGGATCATTTGTTCTGGCAAAAAGAAGCCCAATGCATTAAATCTGGAGAAGACCAGACGGACCGCTCATCGCTTTATGTTTCTTCTCCTGCTGAGCAAACTCTCAGACTGATTGCTGCAAACCAGTTTTAGAATTTGTCTTTTTCTTTCTTACGGTTCAGGAGCAGTACAGAACAAATGGTTTATTTAAACCTTAGATATGCGAGACTGCTCAGACTGATTGTTTTTCACACCGAAAGGGATTTTGTGTATCTTTTGACAGGAATCATGTTTGTTCTCCAACTTAATTGTGGAGTTCTGAGGTTATTGTCAGATCCACACGAGCAGTCAGATACAATTATCTCATCCGAAGTTTCCCAAACTTTTTGGCTTGTGATCACTTAACCGTCTACGTGTGACCCAGGCTTTGCTTGTTTCATTTGAATATATTTTTTAAAGGCCTGAGAAACTGTAAATAATCCAATACATTAATAAAAAGGCAAAGATTAGAGGAACATCTGAATAATTTACAGAATGTGAGGTTGCAGACGCAGGTTTTTCCTGCTTTGCTATCCTGTTCATCCTCCAGTGACGGCTCAGATCTCTTTATGTTTGGATGTCCGGGGAACACTGATCCAAATCAAACGATCTGGATATGAAGATGAGGTTAACAAACATCCTTTTCAAGTGTGCATTGTATTGACAAATGCATGCACATAAATGCACCAAGTACATGAGGTTGGAGTAAAACCAGAAAGACGCTCTTTAGAATTAGTGCACTTTACTTCTTGTGTTGCTTGTCCTAATGGACTCCACTGTAACCAAAATGCTGTGTCACTAGATCTCAGGAGCTTTGTTAGCAACTCAAATGTTCAAACCAAAATGGAAATACAGCTAAAATGAAGAAAACAACACCCAGACTGTCGAGTCGTGTGGCCGTGGCTTTACTTGCACCCTGAAAAGCTTAATTGGCTCCATTCTGCCATCTTCAGATCAATTAAATCCTCCCCAGACTTATACATTTTCTCCAAGAAGTGTTTGCATAATCCAAACTCCAATCTTTCTCGGGTTGTGTGTCGGTCACGCTCCTGTAAGCGTGAAGAGCCGTCAGAGAGACTGACAAACTTGGGGAGGGCGAGGGGGGGAGGGGATGTTATGAGGCTGCTGAGTGACAAGACGGTCAGGAGAGCGGTCTCTCCCCTCTGTAGTGAACTCTCAGGAGGAGCGAGACAAAGAGAGAGCAGCCTTTAGCCTTGCTTTGCTGATCAGCAGCCTGC
The DNA here is from genome assembly GCF_900634415.1 of Cottoperca gobio. Taxonomy (NCBI): domain Eukaryota; kingdom Metazoa; phylum Chordata; class Actinopteri; order Perciformes; family Bovichtidae; genus Cottoperca; species Cottoperca gobio. The sequence continues at coordinate 2,325,901 of NC_041370.1, read as the reverse complement.
AATCCATCACACTTAAAACTCAAAAAAATGATATTTCACAGCCGTGATTTATTGCCCTTGCTTTGAGAAACGATAAGGAACGGCCTGTTTTTCTTTTCCCACTGCGTTTCCATCAGTGTTTACTGTCAAATCATAATTTCATCTTCTTGTCCTCCAAAGCACCGTGAGGTTACTGGGTATTAGCACTTTGGACCAGAACCCAGTCTCGCTATGTGTTAGCAGCTTATGTAATGCATTTCAAAGACTCCCAACATTTACATCATCAGCAGCAGTCTTACACAGATGTACGCTAAACATTTAAGCATGCCCCGACACGTTTGGAAATAGAAAATGAGATCTGTGCCTCTGCAGAAGGTCCTTTTATCTGACTATCTCTGTACTTTAATCAGCAGCTACATTTTTAGGAAATAATAATTACTTCTGCAGCTCGGAAATAGCCTCCAGATGAAAGAAGGACAGATACTACGTCTGATTTTAGAAGGTGAAAAGCTTTATATAGATGCACAAGTTATTTTAGTCCTGCACAGCATCAGTGACGGTTTCTGTGGTGCGGAGATGAATGTCAAATTGAAAACGAAGTGAGTGTGACACGCCACATTTAGAAATGAAACAGAATATGTTGAAAAGTTGATCTAACCTGCAGGCCCGTGTGTGTGTGTGTGTGTGTGTGTGTGTGTGTGTGTGTGTGTGTGATGACTATGACTAATGGAGAATTCAGAGTGCATGAGAGGAGGTGAAATGAAATGGTTTAGGGGAATTATTGGACTTCATTTTCCAGCATGTTGTCAATCATTTCACAATATATAAAATGTCCTGCAGAGTTTTCTACCGACTGCAAGGCAACTGTTGTAAAAATGAGGGGAACAATCTACAAATATAATACTATACTACATATTATATTATGTTATATAGCTGTACTATACTACATATTATGTTATATAGCTGTACTATACTACATATTATATTATATAGCTGTACTATACTACATATTATATTATATAGCTGTACTATACTACATAATATATTATGTTATATAGCTGTACTATACTACATATTATATTATGTTATATAGCTGTACTATACTACATATTATATTATATAGCTGTACTATACTACATATTATATTATGTTATATAGCTGTACTATACTACATATTATATTATATAGCTGTACTATACTACATATTATATTATGTTATATAGCTGTACTATACTACATATTATATTATGTTATATAGCTGTACTATACTACATATTATATTATATAGCTGTACTATACTACATATTATATTATGTTATATAGCTGTACTATACTACATATTATATTATATAGCTGTACTATACTACATATTATATTATGTTATATAGCTGTACTATACTACATATTATATTATATAGCTGTACTATACTACATATCATATTATGTTATATAGCTGTACTATACTACATATTATATTATATAGCTGTACTATACTACATATTATATTATATAGCTGTACTATACTACATATTATATTATATAGCTGTACTATACTACATATTATATTATGTTATATAGCTGTACTATACTATATATTATGTTATATAGCTGTACTATACTATATATTATGTTATATAGCTGTACTATACTACATATTATATTATGTTATATAGCTGTACTATACTACATATTATATTATGTTATATAGCTGTACTATACTATATATTATGTTATATAGCTGTACTATACTATATATTATGTTATATAGCTGTATTATACAACATATTATATTATATAGCTGTACTATACTACATATTATATTATGTTATATAGCTGTACTATACTACATATTATATTATATAGCTGTACTATACTACATATTATATTATGTTATATAGCTGTACTATACTACATATTATATTATGTTATATAGCTGTACTATACTATATATTATGTTATATAGCTGTACTATACTATATATTATGTTATATAGCTGTACTATACTACATATTATATTATGTTATATAGCTGTACTATACTACATATTATATTATATAGCTGTACTATACTACATATTATATTATGTTATATAGCTGTACTATACTACATATTATATTATGTTATATAGCTGTACTATACTATATATTATGTTATATAGCTGTACTATACTATATATTATGTTATATAGCTGTACTATACTACATATTATATTATATAGCTGTACTATACTACATATTATATTATGTTATATAGCTGTACTATACTACATATTATATTATGTTATATAGCTGTACTATACTACATATTATATTATATAGCTGTACTATACTACATATTATATTATGTTATATAGCTGTACTATACTATATATTATGTTATATAGCTGTACTATACTATATATTATGTTATATAGCTGTACTATACTACATATTATATTATATAGCTGTACTATACTACATATTATATTATGTTATATAGCTGTACTATACTATATATTATGTTATATAGCTGTACTATACTATATATTATGTTATATAGCTGTACTATACTATATATTATGTTATATAGCTGTACTATACTACATATTATATTATATAGCTGTACTATACTACATATTATATATGTTATATAGCTGTACTATACTACATATTATATTATGTTATATAGCTGTACTATACTATATATTATGTTATATAGCTGTACTATACTATATATTATGTTATATAGCTGTACTATACTACATATTATATTATGTTATATAGCTGTACTATACTACATATTATATTATATAGCTGTACTATACTACATATTATATTATGTTATATAGCTGTACTATACTATATATTATGTTATATAGCTGTACTATACTATATATTATGTTATATAGCTGTACTATACTACATATTATATTATGTTATATAGCTGTACTATACTACATATTATATTATATAGCTGTACTATACTACATATTATATTATGTATAGCTGTACTATACTACATATTATTATGTTATATAGCTGTACTATACTACATATTATTATATAGCTGTACTATACTACATATTATATTATGTTATATAGCTGTACTATACTACATATTATATTATGTTATATAGCTGTACTATACTACATATTATATTATATAGCTGTACTATACTACATATTATATTATATAGCTGTACTATACTACATATTATATTATGTTATATAGCTGTACTATACTACATATTATATTATGTTATATAGCTGTACTATACTACATATTATATATGTTATATAGCTGTACTATACTACATATTATATTATGTTATATAGCTGTACTATACTACATATTATATTATATAGCTGTACTATACTACATATTATATTATATAGCTGTACTATACTACATATTATATTATATAGCTGTACTATACTACATATTATATTATGTTATATAGCTGTACTATACTACATATTATATTATATAGCTGTACTATACTACATATTATATTATGTTATATAGCTGTACTATACTACATATTATATTATATAGCTGTACTATACTACATATTATATTATATAGCTGTACTATACTACATATTATATTATGTTATATAGCTGTACTATACTACATATTATATTATATAGCTGTACTATACTACATATTATATTATGTTATATAGCTGTACTATACAACATATTATATTATATAGCTGTACTATACTACATATTATATTATGTTATATAGCTGTACTATACTACATATTATATTATATAGCTGTACTATACTACATATTATATTATGTTATATAGCTGTATTATACAACATATTATATTATATAGCTGTACTATACTACATATTATATTATGTTATATAGCTGTACTATACTACATATTATATTATGTTATATAGCTGTATTATACAACATATTATATTATATAGCTGTACTATACTACATATTATATTATGTTATATAGCTGTATTATACTACATATTATATTATGTTATATAGCTGTACTATACTACATATTGTATTATGTTATATAGCTGTACTATACTACATATTATATTATATAGCTGTACTATACTACATATTATATTATGTTATATAGCTGTACTATACTACATATTATATTATATAGCTGTACTATACTACATATTATATTATGTTATATAGCTGTATTATACAACATATTATATTATATAGCTGTATTATACTACATATTATATTATGTTATATAGCTGTACTATACTACATATTATATTATGTTATATAGCTGTACTATACTACATATTGTATTATGTTATATAGCTGTACTATACTACATATCATATTATGTTATATAGCTGTATTATACTACATATTATATTATATAGCTGTATTATACTACATATTATATTATATAGCTGTATTATACTACATATTATATTATATTATATAGCTGTATTATACTACATATTGTGTTATGTTATATAGCTGCACTATATTATGTTATACCATACACTATACCACGGTAAATACTATGTGTAACTATATTTAATTCCTCTTGAACTATTAGGACACCTTGTTAATGTTTATACTTGTACCTGTGTCTTTACCTTACATGTAAACACCTAACATGAACTATATTCTGTTGTATTAATGCAGACGAACACTGAGTATCATTACATAATCATATATTATCCTGCTGCACAAGGACTTGTTAACTCTGCTGCTGTACCTCCAATAAGTGATTTCTGTATGTATCTGTGTCCTTGTACTGCTGCACAACCAACTGTCTAAGGTGTGTCTCTCTTTCAATGACAAACGCAGTGAAACGGAAAGAATTTGACACTTTTATTAACAAATATATCTGAATAATCAATAAAGAATGTATTAATTTATAATTAAGGGGAGACCCTACAGTTGATTAGGGTAAACATATCTAATATATAGCACCATGAAACCTCCCAGTTGATTACTTATATAAAAGGTAATTCTGTTTTGTATTACAAGTTTTCTGAAATGTTATGTTTAATTATGCAAATGAGGCACTACCTCATTAAATATGTACTTATTTGCATACAGAAATGTGAACATTGGATTACAGTCTAAGGTTTGGAAATGTCTTTGTGTCACGAATAGAAAATACTGTCAAAAGAGAGGAACAATCATAGTCCTCCATGTTTTTAGGAATAAAATATGATAGAAATCAGCTTATGAATGATATATAAACACACCACTGTGTAAAAACCATCAGAATATAGAGAGGGATGAAACTGAAAGGTTTGGCACATGTTAGTGCTGCTGCAGTGGAGATTTCTGGCTCTGACAAAACAGCCTTTAAAAGATGCACATCGTAAAAATTCAAATTTTTGACAAATACATATCGGCCTGAAACTTCCCCGGCTGATTACTTACATAAAGACAATTATTTTTGTATTGCAAGTTTTGTGAAAACAAGGCTTACTTTGGGTGAATTCAGGAGAATCTAGAGACACAAATAGACAAAGTTAGTCAAATAAACTGCTAAATGTGGATTTTAGAGTCTTCTTTGCATTAGTCAGAAAGAAAACACGGAAGCAATGGAAGCAAAATAGCCCAAAATCTCAAATATTGACTTGTGTTAAGCTATCTTTTTAAAATGATAACTCAAATCTTCTATAAGGAGTAACGTATTTGTATGTAACTCAATGTAAGCACAAGAGAAACAATGTCAAGGCCAAAACATTACAAATTGAGATATAAATATGACGACATTCTGTTAGTTTATGGCCAAATCCGCATGTAATAAATTTATACATACAAAAGAGTGCAGAGAAGAATATGAATCCTTATACTGATGCCTCCGTCACATGTAATTCAACTGTCAAAGGTAGACACACCCGCAGCTTCAGCGCGAAAATCAAGAGCCGCCATTGAAATAAACGTATATAAAACCTGCATGTTCTGTCTGACACTGACCACAACCCGGCTGTATGTTGTCAGATGTACATTGTAGTGAACCGGTGCATGAGCCACATGCAGCCGGACTCACACTGCACACGTGGATGCATCAAAACGCATCTAAAGACTTCATGTGGTGCGTCCGGCGGCACCTCTCACACCTTCACAGCACAGAATCAACATATTTTTTGGGGGGTAAAATGCTCCCTGTGGTGGTGAGCAAGCTGCAGGGAGAAGTGGCCGAGTCTGTAAACACTAACCTGTTGTTATCAGGGGAGCTCGGGAACCTCCGTCAGCGGCAGCTCTCCATCCTGCGAGATCCGACGTTTCTGCTTTCACAGTCTTCCACCGAAACAACAACAGCGAACGTGCTCGCAGACCCGCAGGGCTCCTCACTTCCTCACAGACTAAAACAAGAAGCCTCGCACTTATATTTATTTCTGTTTTTGCTGACTGAGCCGGGCAGACCTCACCCTCTGCTGCTCCGCTTGTGTTTTTTTTCTCTTCCCTCTCCTCCTGACGCGCCGCGCATCCCCGCAGACACACAGGCGGGGATGTGGTGGTACCCCGTCGCTACTGGCAACCTGTTGCCATAGCAATCCTCCAGGTAGGCTAAATGTTGCAAGAGGATGAGGGGAAAGGTGTGGCCCCTCTATCAGTCAAAACAAATCACAAACATACAAAATACAGAGAAAGTAATTAAAGACGCTTGTTAAAGCGCATCAATGGACGTCAAAGTTGAGTTTATGATATGTTATTATCTTGTTACAATCTTTTAATTTTAGTTTGAAGACACATTATCATGATGCTAAATAAGTAGCATATTCTGCATATTGTTTATATTTTTTATAATAAAGAAATATCCAGGAAAGTCATGCACACGCAGACTTTGCTGCAGATGTTCTAGAAGTTGCTCAGGCTGGATGTGAGCAGCCACAATGTTGAGCTGAAGGTGTGATGGGCATCTCAAGCAGAAAACACTCCCTTGTATTTTTTTCTTTTTTTGGATGACAAGCTTCATAGTCTTTGCTGTCTCCCCCTGACACATGCACATCGGCTCAGAGCTCAGAGAGGACGTGGCAGTGGAAGAAGAGGTCAGAGAGTGACTGTGCAGAGCAGTCGGGGGAAGTCTCAGGTTACATAATGTCCTCAGTTAACTCGCAACATCCAAATGCTGTGCAGCGTCTCCACCTGGTGGAGTTCAGTGAGGGCTGCAGGAGCAGAGACCATCCACTGTTTACACACACTGTAATCTGTAATGAGAGGTTTCTACCACTATATATGTCAGAGGAATACATTATAGTAAATAGTATAAGAGAGTTTCTTCAAAATGAATAATCTCTTTATGCACACAGCTCCGTATTTGCTTTCTTGCCAAGAGTTTGTTTTGATCAATACAATACTCACATCTGAGAGACATATACATAGATATATCTATATATACATATTTATATAGATATAGCTCAACATTTTCCAAAGCTATTCAAGTTATTCTTTAAACGCAAGTTCGTCAATTTAGTCAGGCCGTAACCCGTGATGAAGATGAGCCCACTGAGAATGACATACATACTGTTATACCCCCAAATGTTCATCGTTCATGCATAGATCACCTTCATCTTAATGTTCAATATTTTAAAGGGGTTTTGAAATACAAAATTCCTCAAGTCTGGGGTCTGAGCATAATGGGAGACTTTAAAATGCAGTCAGGGTCACGAGTGACTTCTCAGCCTATAGCTTCTGATTGAGTCGCATCATTTGTATGCAAACATAAGTTACATAGAAAACAGGATGCACCGTGCATTACAACAACCCTGCAGCTTTTCACATGACACGACCCTGTACAGTAGATGAGCAGGAGAGTTACGGTCATAATTCAACACCTGATTGCTGTAATTTTGTCTGAGTGTAAAACTCCACACATGTAATACACTGTACTCAGCACGGTTCCTGTGTGGGGAGTTGCCGATTGGACAGCTAAGAACAGCAGAGGTAGCCGATTGGTTCTTGCTGCCGCTTTGTCAGTCTCTCAGCCCTCAGCTCACGCTTCAGAAGACAAAGATCAAAGAAAAACAATTTCACCTTTATCATCAGGTAGCAGGTGTGTGCATCAGCAGCAGAACTACACCACATGTGTGATGCATTTGTTTCTCCCCTGCAGCACATGTGTGCCCGACACAGGAACACACTAAGCAACAGCTTGATTGTACTGCGTTTGTTTGTGAACAACTTTAAACTCATTTGATGAATCTTGCATGCACACAAGGTTACTGCAAGAACACATATCAATTTTAATGTGTTAATCATTTAGGACGATGAACGACTGAACCGGACTCTGAAAAATTTGCAGAAAAAAACCTTTACATTTAAAATGTCTGACATTTAATGTGATTTTGGCAAAAGCTAAGAGCAGACTAGAAGGCTTTCAAAATCTGAGAATGTGCGTGTGTGTGTGTGTGTGTGTGTGTGCGTGCGTGCGTGCATGCATGCCTTTGGTTCCCTGTTGTGTTTCCTTTGACTGCTGCTTTTCTTCCATCTCAGACTCATCTCCACGGTGCTCCAACTACAAGTGTGTGCAGCTTTTTGGCTGTGAGAAAATCAAACGTATATAAAAGCTGACGAAGCATCTGGGAGTGCGCTCATGCTGAGGTGGAGACACGTCTTGCAAAGACTTGCACTAAAGGATCTGTTGTGACGAGGGCAGGTTCTGCGAGGGTTTTGTCTTAGATCTGAGAAATGTGTCCTGCAGTCTGCGATCGCAATCACTGGCACTCTAGTGACCAGCAGGGATTCAAAGGGAGATAATAAACTCCCCTGAGAGAATTCATTTTGTACATCATAACACTTGGCCTCACGGTTTAACATACAGGCAGTATTAACACAACTCACCTCAATCTGCTGAACGTTCAGTAAATATGCAGCTGAATCGTTCTGATGAGTCGAATGTCTCACAGTCTTTTCATCTTTCCTCGTTAGTCTCTGAGGACTGAGGCAGGTCCTGGTGGTCTCTATGAAACAAAGCTTCACCTGAGCCCTGATACCTTCTTGTACTAGGAATCCTTTTCCTTTGTCTGACTGCGAAATGTTTGCATGTAGCGATGCAGACAGAAGAAGTGTCTGAGAGGGAAGCGAATACTGATGATCGGTTACAGGTGGCAGTGGATGTAAACGGACTCAGCTGCTCCCAAATGTTTATACACACATATTCAATAACACACGTTAAAGGGGAGAAAGAGTATACTATATTTAGACCTGTGACACTTAAACTGTCGACTAAAACCTCAATAATTATAATGAACTGATTTGTCGTGGCAGTGAGCTGGTTAGATGGGGTTAGATGGTGGTTAGATGGTGGTTAGATGGTGGTTAGATGGTGGAGAGATGGTGGAGAGATGGTGGTTGGATGGTGGAGAGATGGTGGAGAGATGGTGGAGAGATGGTGGTTGGATGGTGGTTGGATGGTGGTTGGATGGTGGTTGGATGGTGGGTTAGATGGTGGTTAGATGGTGGTTAGATGGTGGAGAGATGGTGGAGAGATGGTGGTTAGATGGTGGTTAGATGGTGGAGAGATGGTGGAGATGGTGGAGAGATGGTGGAGAGATGGTGGTAGATGGTGGAGAGATGGTGGATAGATGGTGGTAGATGGTGGAGAGATGGTGGAGAGATGGTGGAGAGATGGTGGAGAGATGGTGGTTAGATGGTGGAGAGATGGTGGGCGCTGGTGGTTCGCTGGTGGCGCGCTGGTGGCGTCTGGTGGTTCGCTGGTGGTTCGCTGGTGGTTCTCTGGTGGCCCGCTGGTGTTGCTGGTGTGGTGGTGTTGGCTGGTGGGTCGCTGTGGTTCGCTGGTGTTCGTGTGGTTCGCTGTGGTTCGCTGGTGTCGCTGGGGCGCGCTGGTGGCGCTGGTGGTTCGCTGGTGGTTCGCTGTGGTTCGCTGGTGGCGCTGGTGGCGCGCTGGTGGCGCGGTGGAGAGATGGTGGTTAGATGGTGGTTAGATGGTGGTTAGATGGTGGTTAGATGGTGGAGAGATGGTGGAGAGATGGTGGTTAGATGGTGGAGAGATGGTGGTTAGATGGTGGTTAGATGGTGGTTAGATGGTGGTTACATGGTGGAGAGATGGTGGAGAGATGGTGGAGAGATGGTGGTTAGATGGTGGAGAGATGGTGGTTAGATGGTGGTTACATGGTGGTTACATGGTGGTTACATGGTGGTTACATGGTGGAGAGATGGTGGTTAGATGGTGGTTAGATGGTGGAGAGATGGTGGTTAGATGGTGGTTACATGGTGGTTACATGGTGGTTACATGGTGGTTAGATGGTGGAGAGATGGTGGTTACATGGTGGTTACATGGTGGTTACATGGTGGTTACATGGTGGTTACATGGTGGAGAGATGGTGGTTAGATGGTGGTTAGATGGTGGTTAGATGGTGGAGAGATGGTGGAGAGATGGTGGAGAGATGGTGGTTACATGGTGGTTAGATGGAGGAGAGATGGGAGTGTCTCAGCTGGAGGTCAGACAGCTGAGACAGAATCAGGTGATCAGTCAAACAACATGAGCGTGGTGGTGAAGTGGTTCTGCTCTGTTGCAGAAGGCTGCATCAGGGGACGGCCTGAGGACACCAGGACACCGTAGTGGAGTTTTCTTTTGCCTGGAAAGGCTCAATTAAAACGGTCTCCACCAAACCTCCTTCTGTCATCTTTATCTGGGTGAAAGCAGGAAGACGGAAGGTCCTCCGGCCGTTCAGGATTAATGATGAAAGGAGAAATTAATCAACAGATTGATCGATAATGAAAATAAAAGTTAGTCGCAGCCTTGATTAGTATAATTCCCTCTGAAAAAGTCAAATGTTACCTTGAAAAAAACTCACTTTTCAAACAAACAGTGTCAACAGGGATGAGTATCTCCATCAGCCATGTAAGCTGCGCTTCCACTGCAGGTTTTACAGACTGAACCACGTTTCTATTGGCAGCAGACGCCACTATCTTTCCAACATCTGGGTTTAACAGCAAGGCCAACATCGGTATCAGCAAACTGATAGCAGCGCTGTAACCTTAATACATACACGCATCTCAAACACCTTGGAGGGAGAAGGAATCCGAGCACATTGCCAAAACTGGCAGCCAACACACGCTGCATGATGTGATGCCAGCGACTTGGCAGCTGGCGGCTCAAACCTGCTCATCACCGCTCGATACCTCTCAGCAGCTCAGTTATCCTTTTATTTTGTAAATCCTACCTGGCTTGTGTCAAGATGGCTGTGAATAAAGGGGAGAAATCCATTAAGTACACAAGCGCTGATCGACCCTGACTCGGATGCCCGACGTTGACCCAAAACACAGGAGCCAAATAATACGTCTGACTGCCTCAGAGCAAGTAGGAAATAAAATATATGCCTCTTCACTTTCAGCATTCTTTTCCCTTCGTTGAATTTCTCTTATGGTGTTTTTGTACATTTTTAAAGGCGAAGAGAAATAACACTAATGGTTGATGCAAGGTAATATAAATAAAGTATTTCCATGCATTAAAAAGGTCATTGCATCCTCTACTTTATCTTAATGTAAGTAAAAGTATAACAAGCTTCTGTGTGAATAATCTGGAGTCTTAAATCAGGTCATGTGACTAAACATACCCAACGCGATGAACACTTGAAATCAGATTCTGTTCAGTACAGGTCGATGCCACAGGGGAGTGCAGACCCTGCAGACACGCGTCTCAGCATCTCAAAATAAAGAACCGTACAGTTAGCCGAGGGCAGGCAGTCAAAATCAGACATACAACTCCAGATGGGGGGGAGGGGGGGGTTAGAAACAGGCAAACCTGTGACAGGGAAGGCTGGAGGGCTGTAGCACCTTGGAAACTGACCTCTGAATATGAACACTGATCAGATCAGGTTCTCTCTAAAGGAGGGAAGACGACAGATACAGAACATGGTGAGGGCTGGTGATCATTTAAAGGATAGTTACATACGAGAAGTTAAACATTACTACTTATTAAGGTGCTACTTGGTTAGCTTCAGGAAAAGATCATGATTGTGTAAAAATAAACAGTAAATGTTACTGAAGTGACGTACGTGTGTTACTTACATGAGCGTTTGACACTCTTGATACTGCGTCACTCGTTTACTCCCGTCTTCGGTCACTAGAGGCAGAACTGCACGTGCAAAACAGACACCAGAGGAGCGCGTGCAGCGTCTTTGTTTGACGTGGGAGGAAACTGATCAAGCTGTGACGAGTTGGGAGTGACAGGGACACTTTACCTGGAAGCGTGGACGATCAGGGGGAAGATGCCGCTCAGACTGGGAGACGTAAGGAAGGTTAGTAGACTGAGAGGCAGAGGGCAGACGAGCTGCTGGAAGACAAAAGATGAGCATTTTATAAGAGAAATTGCTGCAGAGAAACAAATAAGATGGAAGAATGAAAGAGAATTCCTGACTAGGGAGCAGAAAGGCTGGCTAATGAGCGAGTGGGGAGAACATCGAAGTGTAGGAGTTGACTGAGTGGATAACTCCGGGGGATCCCGCCAGCAGAAGATCTGAAATGCCCTGGGAACCACGGGGAGCGGGCTGAGACCCGGGGGGGCTGACTGGATGTGAACCCTGGAAGATGACAAGCAGAGAGTCCCACAAATGATGCTGACGCTGAGAAACCATCTCCAGCCGATTTAAAATATAAGAATAAAAGAACAAATGTGTTGTATTTATGTCACTAAACTCCCCAGTGGGGCTGGAAAGCATGACGTGTTGATGCTAGCACCAATATGATACGTAAAGCTTCAGCAACAAAGATATAAAACCATCTTCCAACACAATAAAACTTCTCAAAATACTGAATTAATTGACAAAATAAGGATTAAAATTTGGTAAAAGATTCATCGCATAGACATTTATGGAAACTTTTGATTGACAAGAGAGTATACAGCAACCGGTGTCCAGTTAAAGATGAACATGCTTCTTCAAGGACATATTTTAATGTCCCTGAAAGGAAAGACACATGTCCTCCCCGTCCGTCCAACAACATCCACACGCTGTCCCTCTTCCCTCTTCAGATAACAACCTTGAAAAGACCAACAAACATTTCATCTGAGCAGCTGATTCCATGTCGCAAAGAGAGCAAAGAAATTCATTTATTCCTCAATTTATCTATGAATGAAGCAAGTTATGAACATAATATTGAATCATTTCAGGGTCAGAAACAGAATCACATCAAGTGTAAGTGGAGGTGTTTTGCCAGCAGCAAAATCAATAGAGAGAACATGTAATAGTATATAAGATTGTTTATGACACGTTTAACCCTCGTTAGTGCCGTTTGGAGTGAGAGAAGTCTTTGCTTCTTTAAATGCACGACGGTTTTGGGCTTCAACGTGCTGGAAATGCACAAATTAAACTATTTCTTTACTCTCCAAATCTTCTTTTATCCCGCTGACAGATACCTTTCATGTTGCATATCGGCTCACAGAGCTCCCACATACAGCCCCAATAATAACAGACTAATGAGGTGTTATTTATAAAGTCAACACATAGTATTTGGTCTTTCATGAAATACACAAGTGCTGACAAGGCTTCTCTGAAAGGCAGACATTTGCACATGTCAAGCTTCTGCAGGAATAACTCACCCATATTCTTTTATGTCGAGTATTTCCAGAATAGAAAAGTAATTTGACCGTATCACTTAGGCTCACACGAAACAGTTATGCAACCCACCATTTGCATTTAAAAAGATATGTCCGACACTTGCAGACAGTTCACATTCAACTAGGCTGCGTGTGACTCGGGGGACTTGTTCTCGCTGACTGATGAGACACTTTCTTGGAGCCTGAGATCTCGCCCTATCTCCTCGACAGACACCTTTAATTTTGCTTGCTTGGTTTACAGAGTTCTCGAATAAAATGTCTAATGAGGCCGCGATACGTTAGTGTGAGAAAACATGTCAACCATACACTTAGCAAACTTTCGTAATGCTAAAGTTCCCCGAGTATCTCAAGTCAGCCATCAAGCATTAAGTCAGCCATCAAGGGTACTAAAAGCACAGTTTAGGGCGATATTGATTTCCTCGCTTCTCTCAAGGCTGCTCCTCTGATGGGCTACTTTGCTTGACACCTCTTCTCCCACAGCGGCTCGTCTTCATCGCTGCTGTATGAACTCAGTGGCACTCCCCCCCCCCATCTTTAATTAATAGCTGTGTGCTTCCTTCAGCTCATCTATTCTCTCAGACTAATTGCTGGCAGGAGCATCTTTGCTAATCCAATTTGGAGCCCTGAATAATCTCCAGCAGCGTCTCGAACATTATTGAGCATTTGTGGGAACCTGCAGGTCTAATGGCTACTGTGTGCATTTCATTTCCTCTATTTAGGCCTCTTATCATCATTACAAGCTGCTGCCTTACTCTACGTCAAGCTGGCTGAAGCGTGAGGTGTGTTACTGACAGCTTGGACTTTTGAGAAGTCATTTGTTCTGCTCAGTGTGCTTTTTCTTTTTAACATAACATGGGATTCTCTCCCGAATACATCCCAACAGTCTCATCTGTGAAGTCTACAGTAAAGGCTGCCACACCTACACGTCAGTACTTGACTAATATAAATGTGGAATAGTGATTTATTTATGTTTTGTCTTCTATTTCTTTTGAGACTGATGACTGTGCAAGTTGTTGATATGTGTGTGTCATACAAAGTCGCACAGAAAAGCTCTTTCGGTTTGTGGCTTAAGAGCAGACGTAAGAGCAGACGTAAGAGCAGACGTAAGAGCGAGGACTGTGCTGCTCTTCAGGATGTTTGGATCTGCAGTTCTGACGAACACCCGGTCCGCCCGGCCAGGAAGTGCAAAGACAGTCCGCTAAAGTGACAAGGAATAGGGCACTTGTCCGTGCCATTGTGTGTGTGTGTGTGTGTGTGTGTGTGTGTGTGTGTGTGTGTATCTGTGTGTGTGCATAAGGAGCTTTTCTGCAAAAAAACAGCTAACATTTGAGACCATTTTTATGTTACTTTGCAATAAATTGTGTGCGTGTGTGTGCGTGTGTGTGTTAAACACGTTGCCCGTTTATCCGTATCGTTACGGTACAGGTGCCCGGAGCGGCCAAAAAGGAGCGCCACCATTTAAACGAAGACGTCAGCGTGAACTTCGACTTTCTTCCAAAGCATCCGAGCAGATGTGGACACGGAGCAGAGCCAGCTGACACACACCACGTCCACAGGAGGAGACGGCGGAGCGGCTCAGGTGTGTGTGCGTGTGTGTGTGTGTGTTACTTCGACACTAACGTGGCTTCAGCTTCAGCAGAATACCACGGAGGGTTCAGCCATGTGTTGGCCGTTTGCTACATTCAATTATAAATGACGTTCCCTCTCGTGTCATCATTAGCACGAGACTAAATGTGTATTTGTTGGCAGCGTCATTATCTACTAGTTCTATATAATGCATGCGTTACAAAGCTCACATGCACTTCCGGTAACCAGAGTGTGTGATTGTTACAACAGTTAGAACAGCTACATGTACTGTATTCAGTAGAGCTATAGGTTTTAAATTATGCATTTGGTTTTTAGCTTATTTCTGTGTTCTCTTGTGTAAATGAAGGGGCGGTGGGTCCCAGGTGAAAGTCATGTTCTCTCTGGTTTCTCTACCTGCTTTAAAAGTGAGTGTTGCTGATTGACACACACAAAAAGGGGGTGAAACTACAAAGGGAAAATAATGAGACCTAAATGCATAAATCTCTCATCTCTCTATTTTTGGTGCTTTTTAGCGCATGTTATTACATATAGTGAGAATGTTATGTATTTTTGATTATAGCACGTTCATACAACCTGGTATGAGTTTAACCACTAACTGACATGTCATCTTTGTTGCAGACCACATTTGCTGATGCTAACATGCCTCGAGATAGCCGGGCCAGGCGGGAGCGGATCCGCAATGCGCAGCGACGTGCACGTGCAGCAGAGTCAGACGAGGCAAGAAATGCACGCCAAGCTCGCGATCGGGTAGGCCACAAACTCGCGCGAGACTCAGAGACACCGGCGATGCGAGCAGAGCGTCTGGGAAGCAACGCTGCATGCATCGCTAGAGCAAGGGCAAAAGAAACGCAGGAGATGCAAGCGGAGCGACTGGCAGGTAATGCTAAATGCACGGCTAACGTGAGAACAACAGAATCTCGGCAGGTGCGAACAGGACGTCTTGCACGCAACGCTACATGCACTGCTAAAGCGAGGGCTAAAGGAATGGAGCAGATGCGAGCGAAGTGTTTGGCAGGTAAAGCTGCATGTTCTGCTAAAGCAAAGGCAAAGAATCGGCAGCAGATGGGAGCGGCAGAAGCAACACAGCAGTTGCGGGCGGTGTGGCTGGCAAGCAACGCTGCGTGCTCTGCTAACGCGAGGGCAACAGAAACTGAGAAGATGCAAAGAGAGATCTCACTTTTTCAATGTCCAAACTGCTCACATTGTGGAGCCTTCGTGTGGAAAGAGATCGAAAAAGGATAGACCTTTTCATCATACACATTGTGAATGAACCATTAATATTCAACACCTGCTTCATTCAGGCTTTTAGAAATGAATTCTAACACGAGTATAAAACAAATCCTGATATTAAAGAACAGCGTTCCACATAGTGCCAAACTGGAGTGAGTAAAAATGCTGTATTGACGCATATCCTCAACACTGAAGTCACAGGAAAAGCTAAAAAATGAGGATCTATATGTTAATAAAGCACATCAGACTTAAAGAAAACATCCTGCATCACCAGTCAGTGGCCACAGGGTGTCAGTGTGCAGCTACCAATCTGCTGCAGGAGAGGCAACCCCCTCCAGCCAGCATCGCTCCACAGACGTCCAGTATGTCTGAGGAATTAATGGCTGTTGTTTAAACATTGTTTGGATGCGAGTCCGGGGACCGTCGGTACACACTGATGCTTCCCTGTACAGCGAGCACGCCGGCCCTGACGAGCTTTGGCCGACTGGCAAGTGTTTCATTTACTAAAGTGACTGTCTGGAAGAATTGTGGGCCATTCATCTGCGGGACACTGCAGAAAATCAACTACATAATCTATCTTAAGATGTGTAGTACACACACACACACACACACACACACACACACACACACACACACACACACACACACACACACACACACACACACTGTTGTTTCTGGGATGTGACATCATTTCTGACCTTTGCCCCCGTGAGAAGAATTCACTCAGCGTAGTTAAGCTCACAAAATGGCTCAATCCTTTTGTCTTCGTCTTGCCGTTTACTGCGGGATCAGATTCCCTTTTCAAAGACGCGATCCGTCCACGACCACTTGGAGGCCCATTAGCCGGATTAACTAACCTTCTGATTGCCACAACAAGGTTCTGTTGTGTTGCATCACTTGAATTAATGAGGCAAGCTGATGAAAACCAGAGTGACGAAAAATGGAGCAAAAAAAGGGCCGATGGTCTCTCAGCAGAGTGAAGAGGACGCCTCGTTTGCCTTAAGTGTTATCTGTCTGCTGGATGTCTGCTTTACCTTCATTTGGTGGTTGTGGTTTGTCAGAACGGGGGGGGGGGGGGGGGGGGAGTTCTGCTAATCTGGTCGAGAGCTTAAACGTTTCCACTGCACTGATAATAAAATCACTACTTTTCAGGAAGTGCATCTTCAACATTAAAACATTCCTCTGGATTACACAAAGGAACATTTCATTGTTATTAGTAAATCTGTCTAAAACAACGATAAGTCTTAAAAATCATTATAATGTGCTAGTATTATGTCTCATGTCAAATGCTGCACGTCTGTCCTGTCATTGTTTTACCTGTAAAATGTGTTTGTTTGGATCCACAAGGCCTTCAATCTGCAAACACAATATTATCATATCAACATATCTTATATTAATTCTGGGATATACCCTCAAACAGTCAGTCCAGGTTTTGATTCCCTCGCTTTTAATTAAATTCAGGTTCTCAGGCCACAATAAATGTTCCCGACTTTTAGTTTGGCCGCACTTCGCTGCAGATTCAAAATGGCCGCAGCTCTGAGGTTCCAGCAGCCACTTCAGCTTTCCATAGACACCGCAGAGCAGCTCGCCGCAGGCCGCACTTTGGTGCTTCCCAGTGAATTCACCGGTAATTCTGCGCACACACGCATAAGTCAGCAGCAACAACAAGCTAGCTAGCTTAAACCAGGCAGCTGAAGTTTGACCTTGTGGAACCGACTCGAGAGAGTCTGACGACGGCCGATCAAAGGTTCTGATAATTCCTCTGACCCGATGGGAGCAGTTGATTGAGCCGTGATCAGTCCTCGCTCCCCGCTGTACATTGCACGACAAACGACGCTGAAATTCGGCTCTAAGATGAGTCATACGTCTCAAAAATCGGGTCAGAAACCGGTTTAAATCATAATACTGTCGTGCATCTTAACAGGAATGTACATTTATCAGCAGATTATGTTTTCAAGTTGAAATGTTTCAATGCCCGAAAGAGAAAAGTAAAAGAAACGGCAACACAGAGCGGTTAGAAGAAGTGCTGCCGGCGACAGATGCCACAGACCTCAAACGCACCTTTTACCGAAACTCTTTCCTTACGCTGCGGCACAAAAAAGAAAGTTAATTTAAAGCTGAATTACATAAAACACATACGGTTGGGTTTAAATGACTACTTTGAGGTTACTATAATAACCACATGGACTATGTTACTGATCGTGGTGATGGTTTAAAATAAATGCTATATGAATGCTAATTAGTAGCATTAGCATTTTTGTAGGCG
This sequence comes from Cottoperca gobio, assembly GCF_900634415.1. Taxonomy (NCBI): domain Eukaryota; kingdom Metazoa; phylum Chordata; class Actinopteri; order Perciformes; family Bovichtidae; genus Cottoperca; species Cottoperca gobio. The sequence continues at coordinate 2,307,307 of NC_041370.1, read as the reverse complement.
ACAGTTTGGTTTGAATCATTTTAAATGTTTTTGTTTCATGTGTTTTTAATGTTTTGGGGCATTTACTGAAACTGATGCCGTCGGACAGTCTTAAAACAAACCTTTGGATGTTAATTCCTCTTAAAGTTGTTGGCTAACACATTAGCTGTTTGGCTAACGCATTAGCTGTTTGGCTACTCAGCCGACACAGAGCAACATTAGTGTCATTTAGAGTCTTGTCTGTGTCCTATATGACTGTAAGTCTAATATTAAATTACTTAAACATACTTTCTGTAATACTTTAGTTCAGTTCAGCTCACAGAACTTCCAGCATTTCTACAGTTATTTTAAGGAAACTAGCAGACACAGACCTGCTCCGAGGCCAAACGCTCCATCTTGCAATGTGAACGAAAGTCAAAATGTATTTGTGTATCTGCTCCAACATTTAATGTGTTTTTTATTTATGCTTCCACCAAGTTTCATGAAAAGTCGGCCAGTAGTTTCTCCGTAATCCTGCTGACAAGCAGACAAACAAACCAAACTACAAACATAACCTCCTTGGCGGAGATAATAAAAAATATGGGTCATAGAATCGCACAGAAACGAGCAGATACACTTCCACTTATACTCACAGCTCAGCAAACATTCATGTGTAGTTTAGCTTCTACGCTCCTGTTTCTTCACCAGCTGGACACCAACTGTCCTCAGTGGTGGGGCAGAAAGGGGGGGGTGATTCTCTGGAGGTTCATCAGGAAAAAAAGCCTTTTATATTAATATGAAAATAGTGTTTGGTGGCTTTACCTACACAAGGAGCCCGCTGTGGGTGCATCAGGGTCAGTGTCCTGCTTCGACGAGATGTTTCTCCTGAGCGTGTCCCTCTCTGTGCGGCACAGTTAGGGAGCAGAGAGGCTGCACAGTGAGGCGGCATGTGTACAGACGGGAAGGAATCATCACATATTCATGAACACTTTTCACCTCTACCCCATGTGACGGCAACATGACTCATATGATGCATGTCTGTTGATTCATCGAACAAGAAAAGAAATGGGTGGCGAAGACAGAAATCAATGAGGTGAGTCTCCGAGATCAATCCTGTGGACGCCACACACACACACAAACACACACACACACTCTCTCACACTCACTTAGGGTGACAAAGACTAAACATGTTACCGCCTGCACAGAGAAATCTACATTCTTCAAAACTGTCATCTCTTCAATCTCACGTCGACAGTAATGATCATGAGACGCCGCCATTTTGAGACATGCAATTTCAAGAAAAAATGAGTTGGAGGGGAGAAGGGGAGGGAGGTAGGGTGAGGAGTGAGAGGGAGGGGAGGGTGAGGGGTTTGTGCTCCGAATCATTAGTTCTATGGGAGCACCGCTGTTCCAGGACTAATTGAGTATCAGCGTGAGCTACGGGCGGGTCAGCCTCAGAGCGGCTGCCGTCAGCGTGAGCAGGTGGGCGGCTGAGAGGTGAAGTTAGCAGAAATGGAGCCATACGGGAATCCCTGAAGTTTAAGAAGACGCAGCTTTGAAGGCTTCAGTGGAGAAGCTGGTGGTACGGGAAGTTAGAAAAGCAACAGTCGATACAACATTCACCCCCATCACCTACATATGAAGTTTATATACCGCTCATCTCTCCGGCCAAAAACATTTTGAGGGAAATATAATCGCTTGCGGTGTGAGAGCAGCATGCACAAACTTCTCCACTATGTAGAGCAGCCTACACTACATCCTGTTTGCTTTATTTGAAGGGCACTTTATCCTGTGTCCTCCATTAAAGACACCCTATAGCTGGCACTTCATTACATTTCCTCCACTGGAAGGTCACCCTCAAGGCCCTTCGCTGTGGTTTTGACACAGGATTGAACAATAAAAGCACTTTGGTGAAGGTCGTTGAAAGATCAGGGTTCATGGTTACGGTTAAATGTTAATCTGGAACATTTCTCTGGCTTTAAGTCGCTGTAGGATCATGATCTCGCCTGACCTTCACATAACCACGTTAATACAAGGGGATACTGTCAAATCTGAATTTGCAGGAAAACAAATGAAATATGTCGTCAGTTAATGTTTTTTGCAGATATGTTCATTCAAAACATTTTACAGCTTCCTTCGTTAGCTGTAAATGTATGTTTTATGCAGTTCATGCCTCACGTTTGTGATGTTATTAATGTTTTATTGTTTCCAGACTCATCATTAAGAAATGATTTTACACTGGTGGTCAAAGACAATGTTCCAATAAAGTTTTATTGAATCTTCAAATCCAGGACAGTGACTGTTTGGATGAATTTGATCACTATTGACTTTGTTCTGAGCCATAATTAAAACTACTACAACTCTGACTTGTGTTCGTGCACAACTCTCATTCTGCAAACTTAAAAACAGTAAAATGTTTAGAATACAGTAAAACTTAATGCTAAGCTAACTGTAGCATCATATTTAGCATACAGACAACAGATCTCATCATCTAACATCCAATAAGCATATTTCCTAAAACGTTGAATTATTCCTGTAAAAAATATCAGCACATTATTTGGTGTTCGACATCAAACCGGCTCCTTTAGTTCAATAAAAAGTCACTCAGCACAAAATTATTACAACTTTTCTTTTGCACAGAAGCTGCTTCTGATCCAGAGGCTGATGAAATCTGGTGAAATGTTTTCGGCTTCCTTTCATGTAAAACATGCAAAATCATCCCCAAACGTGCAAATACAGGCGCAGCTGAAAGTTTATTTTTGTTGTGCAATAAGGAGGACGGTTCTGTATCGCTGGTGATTTCTGTGATCTGCGGGCTAATCTCTGACACGACTGTAAGAAACACCAAAGGCTGAGTTTGTTATCAAGATCCAATTATGAGGTTTTTTCCTGAGCTTTCCTGTGTGTGCAGTGTGTGTGTGCAGTGTGTGTGTGCACTGTGTGTGCACTGTGTGTGTGCACTGTGTGTGTGCAGTGTGTGTGCACTGTGTGTGTGTACAGTGTGTGCAGTGTGTGCACTGTGTGCGCAGTGTGTGTGCAATGTGTGTGTGCAGTGTGTGTGTACAGTGTGTGTGTACTGTGTGTAGTCTGTGTACAGTGTCTGTGCACTGTGTGTGCGCACTGTGTGTGTACAGTGTGTGTGTACTGTGTGTAGTCTGTGTACTGTGTGTGTGCACTGTGTGTGTGCAGTGTGTGTGTGCAGTGTGTGTGCAGCGTGTGTACTGTGTGTGTGTGTGTGCACTCTAAAGTCAAAGCAGAGTCAAGGTTTTTATTCCCCTCTCATGGATGCAGATGACATATTTCTGGCTGACATGCGAGTCACATAAACAATTAACTCATGACCTGCAGAGTAATCAGCTCCGCGACCACAACTCAGGAGAGGCAGAATACGGAAAGAGACAATCTTCTTCCCGCTGCTAGGAAGGCCGAAGAAAGTGGCGTCTAATCTTCACTCAGTGATTAGAAAAGTAGTTGAGAGGGAAATAATGAGTTTATGAGAGTCGCTATAACCTCAATATAGTCCGAAAATAAGAGTGTGATCACGACGGAAAGACTTAATTTAAGGTTGTGACTGTAACAGCTCGACAGCTTCACCGTTTGATGAATTATCCGTCAGCAATAAAGAAACTGCAATATGCTTTTGAAAGATAATGAAATAGATGCATCTGATTTGAAACTTTTTGCAGAGTCATCAGTTCAGTATTGTTTTCTCCGGTTTGACATCTTCAACTTTGAATTTGGCTCAACAGTTTTCTCAGAGCAGCAATAAATGAAAATCCAATGACACACAATCAGCGTCGCATCGATTGTGAGTCAGAACTGCGGCAACCTTCAGCGAGGTGTTTGTTTAGCACAATGTCAAACTTTATTACTTCACATACGTCTGTGCTGGCTGAGGTTCTCTTCGGGACTGATTTACATCTCGTTATGTGCAGGTCACACTGAACGGTGTAACTTCAGCTGAGCATGAAGGACTCATCTGCACGACGCCTTTTACTCTCCTTCTTTCTTAAAGGAGTTGAGAAATGTGCTCTTTTGCCCTGTTCGAGGAGTTTCCCCTCCTCTTGGCTCATGTTTTCCTTCACTTCGTTTTTTGTTACGCTCAGCTTTCCAAGAATGAGGAACGGCTGGATATCAGACGCCAACATCTGTCTCCTTATACCCATAAACCCCCTGAGTTTTGAGTCGTTTTCTGTATTTGTTCAGGATTATCTTCTTTCACTGCTTCAACAAGCTGCACTGCAGTCGTGTTGTTCGCCCGCAGTTACTGTACTCACACTTCTGTGTGTGGCTCTCTGGTGTCATGGTGGGATTAAAGGAATAAACACTCCAGAGTTCAAATAAGCTAACTTGAGTGTTCAATTGGCAAAAATAAGCAGTAAGTAAGTTATAGAACAGATTAGTAGCATGCTCACTGCACAGGTTGGTCCACTGTGCTCCTCAAATAATATTATATATCCGTCAATACAATTACTGTTTCATGCACTGTACAAACTGTCCTGCTAACAACTTTCTTTTAGCCTCTTTTAGGTCATTCTTTTGACTAAACAGCCCATTTGCAGTTTGGTTCAGTGCATCAGCTTTGTTTCCAGCGGCTTCATAAATTCACTGCAATACAAATCTAAGTATTTAGTGGATTCACTTGCAGAAGTAAATCTGTCGTGGCTGGGCAGTAAGCGTGTTACTGGTTAGCTCGCCCGCCACAGCAGCTCACCAAGTGGCCTCGCACGTTTGTCACCAACATCTCAACATCACCTACTTTGTGTGAATTCATTTTGCCGGTGCACCGTCCAGCAACACGCTCTGAGAAACCCAGTGCACCAAACTGTCCTGCACCAAACTGCACTCAAATTCTGAGCAATTTAAGAGCCAGATATTTAACTCTGGAGTCGGTGGAGACTGAACCTGAAAGTAAAAGCTGATGTTGCTGCGTGTCTGTTGAATAAAGAAGTGTTTAACTTTATAAGGTTACATCAGCTTGTTTTGCAGCCACCAGGTAGTGAATACATCCATTAATGCAGCTGTTAGGTTACGTCTGTCATTAAAATCTTATAAGCATACCTACAGCCTACACTCTGTGGGGTAAATATTACACCAGGAACTCCCTGCCTGTCATTTTGTTTCCTCTCATTCTTCGAGCTCCGGGCGATGTTTGAATGGCAGATCCAATCACACAACCTACCGCCGCAATGTCACGCAAGCGAGAGCTGTTTACAGGACAGTGAAACACTCGGAGCTCCACTCTCGTGGAAAGTTGATCCAGCAGCATCAGTGTCTGCTCATCGATTGTGTCTCCTTCAGCCGTCGCAGAGACGGAGAGGAGCGCTGCGTCTGTCTGAGGACACTAAAGGGAATATGCAGCATAAAAAGAGGGGGGCGGGGGCTGTCCTGCACCATGATGGTAAACAGTAGCAGTTAGATTGTGTGTTTGTAGGTTAGACGTCAGAGGAAGGGCTTTCACATTAAGAAACAATGTACTTATAATATATAATATTACAGTGGAAACTCTTAAAGTGATCACACATCACAGGGTCAAACATCTCATTTACACTTTTAACATGAATATAAATATTGTTTAAAACACCTGTACTGTATTTTATAACACTTTTAAATGACTGAACAGATTAAAAGACTGTGCATAATTATATATATATATATATATATATATATATATATATATATATATATAATTATATAAACTATAGCTTACTGTGGTTGAAATTCTAATGAGGCTCAAAGCTTGGTGGTGGTTTCACTGCATTGCTATGAAATGTTATCAATGCCTAATATCAAAATAAAATGTATAATTGTTTGTTGTCGTGCATGAAAAGACTCAACATGAACACCGTCAGCAGACTACTTGATTACTATAAGCACATTATGTGTGTAGGATTCATTCCATATAAGGTTTTAGATCTATAAAGGCAACAGTGATCACAACAAGAGGTTTCCACTTCTGCACCAGCTGTACTCTTAAACACTTCTGACCTTAGATAGTCTTGTGTTTCTCTTTTAATATGCACACAGTTGCTCTGGCAGGACAGATTTGTGCAGACGGAGCTGTTGGATGATGGTTATCACTGTGGACTGGGAAGGAGCGCCCAGAACCGGTTGTGCTGGGGGATTTCCAGCTGGCTCCAACAGGACAGAGATGGAGTCCAGGCCTGCAGAGGGGGAGGAGGTGGTGTTGAGATGAGGTGTGTGTGGTGGGGGGGGGGGGGGGTGAGATGTTCTGATGAGGACAGGTGCAGGGTGAACAGGTTATGGCAGACTGAGAGCGCAGATGAAACCAGAGTCCTCATGAAACAGACAAGCACAGGTGGCTCCTTGTCGCCGGGTGAAAGTGTCTCAACTGCTGAGTCGAGACCTCTGCATCGCCTGACCGGTCTGGATTGAACCAGTCACACACACACACACACACCACTGGGGGTGTGTCAGGCATCGGGCCAGGCATGCCGACTGTACTGCATAACTGCCTACTGACCTCAGCTCTTATTGTGAAGGGCAGCACCACAGAACACAGGACAGCATGCAGCAGAATAAAATGCATATTAGCCGCAACATACAAACTGTTCACAATCTTTCTGTTGGCAACACTGCACCTGAGGGAGGGGCATCTATTAGATTTGTATTTTTAAGTTCCTGTATAAAACGTTCAGTTCACCCAAATCACACACAAAAATTATTTTTGTTTGAATTCTGAATCAGCATTTTTATTTAATATTTAATATTTAAATTCTGTGGATTTATTTTTCTTTGTTATTGCCACTTGATTCCTTCCTCTATTTATTTTTAAAGAACCGTGCATCAGATGGATCTATTCTGAATGTATTTTTCCTCATTCTGTTTTATTGTTATTCTTTAAATCTATTTATAATAACACACTTACAAGTAATGCAAACTCTCCCTCACCCCCAGCTGTGAATGCACCTCCCGTGATCAGGACTGTCACAATGTCAATAATCTTCTAGATCTTTTCAAACTTTAACATTTAGAAACACACTTTCCAACTTTTTACATCTCGAGCGTTCACTTTAGAGCTATAAGTGTAACTTGCACTTTTCTCACCTGTTGGCATCAGATTTCTCTCTGGAAAAAGGTTTTCTAGAAAATCCACTGTTTTTCTGAATAAATGAAAAACCTCAAATTCCCAAGAGAAGCTCTCATGGAAGCAAACATGTCTGCAGTCAACGCTAATAACAATACCATAAAAACACATGCACATGATGCACATGATGCACATGATGCACATGATGCACATGATGCACATGATGCACATGATGCACATGATGGACATGATGGACATGATGGACATGATGGACATGATGCACATGATGCACATGATGCACATGATGCACATGATGGACATGATGGACATGATGGACATGATGCACATGATGCACATGATGCACATGATGCACATGATGCACATGATGCACATGATGCACATGATGCACATGATGGACATGATGGACATGATGGACATGATGCACATGATGGACATGATGCACATGATGGACATGATGGACATGATGCACACATGCTAGAAGCTTTGTGAGGCTTCATTCAGGCCGACTTTGATATCTCGAGATCATTTTGAGAGTGGTTTGATCAAAATCCCTATTTTCAAAAATCAAAAGTGTTTTGGGACGACGAGCTAACCCCGCCTCATATAAAACCTCATTTGACAGTTAGCTCCAGCTAGCAGAGAGGTATTATGGGTTTGTTTGGACATATGTCAGCACATTTCCCCCTTATCCTCCGCATTCCTGATGTAACAAATCAGGTGATGGAGGTGTGGGTGGAGGCCAACAATGCTCTGCAGCTCCATATTCAGAAACCGACGCCCACGATTCAGAGATCAAATCTAAAGGATTTGATTTGAATCGCTCTCATAACTTTTAACCTTTCATTTAATAAAAGGGTAAAGTATTTCGAGCTTCACTGGGAAATATATTACATGAGAAGAGAAAGGGGCTCTAACGTACAGTGAGACCTGGCTCAGACAGAAGCACAAAGGAGACTAAGAACACAACAAAAACAATAATGCTGATAAAAAAAACTGAGCCAAGCACAGCAAAGACGGCTCCTTATCGAGCCTCAAGATCCTTAAAACATGGAAGAGAGGCGGTGTATTGGATATTTGTGAAATGGCCGTCACGCCTGCTGGACGGAGGTAAGAAACACTGATATGTAGGTCAGCTGAGAACGCTGAGCTCCAGTATGACTCAATGAAACTAAACTAACAAGAAGAGAGCTTTAATCAGATACTTCTGAGACTCCAGTAGCCAGAAGGTTTTTAACCGTTCATCGTCTGCTCCATCCCATCAGTTGGGAGGGATTTCATAAGCAGGACAGAGCCTGTGATGTTCCTGGCAGCCCAGACGTTGTGTAACAACTGTCATTTTTCCTCTCATTCGCCTCAGCATAAAAAGCTCTTTCATGGAAATGCTCATGAAAAGGCAGCAGAGGCGTATCAGATTGAGAAATGTAATAGTTTTCAATTGAAGCCATTTTCGGGAAAAAGGAGTTTTGCTCGGCAGGGGGGCTGCGGGGAGTCGGCGGACGGACGTCTTGTCACCGTGTGCTGCAGTGTATTTCTCCACCAGTGTTTATGGAGCATTTAAAAGCCTCCAAATGTGCTGCGGTTTGTGGCCTACAAGTCCCCCCCCAAACCCTCCAGGCGAGATGCCAGCGCGGGCTTACAGTTAACATAAACAGCACAGACACAGCGGAGGGAGAGTTATGGAAGCTTTTGCAGGAGAGAGTGAGTTGCTGACTCTTTTCTTGGCTTGTAAAATAACCCTACTTCTTCCTCTATTTTATTTTTATCGGACTGATAAAGAGTATGTGGGCAAGCAGCTTTGGTTGGACTTCCATGTGAATATTAGGGCCGCGTCGTAAATGTGTTTCAAGGCCTGCAAATCCTAATTCAGTCTGCACTTACAGAGCGGAATAAGCTAAATTAATAGGGATCAAACTGCGACCTTTCAATGAACCGTCTGTGTACGTTTTAATGAGTCCTTTTTAATATGAGCTATCAGCCCCAACAAGGCCAGATCTAAAACACATTGCTCTGTAATGTGTTATAGTGGAAGACGAATACTTCCCCCCGATCTCTGTGCATCATGCAGCATGTGAAAGACTGCTCGCGGTTCAACATGCAGGTTCTGACATCAGTCATGAATACTTGCTGTGACTTTGCCGAGAGGCACGACGGACTACGTGCGGGTGACTCGTCCAATCACAGCTCACCTTCTTCTACAACCTGTGTGACGTGCAGAGGTTATTGGTGAGGTGCAGCACACTTTACTGTTCCACCTGTTGGACGGGTTATGAGACGACGGACCCCGTCGTGTCTCCTACAGGAGCGAGACAAACGCACTTTATCGTTGTTCAGCCTCATCTTTCTTTTTTAGTCATTTTGTGTCTCTTTGTAGTCATTTTGTGTCTTTGTAGTCATTTTAAGTCTTTGTAGTCATTTTAAGTCTCTTTGTAGTCATTCTGTGTCATTGTAGTCATTTTAAGTCTCTTTGTAGTCATTTTGTGTCTTTGTAGTAATTACAGTATATCTCAAAAGTGAGTACACCCTTTAGATTTTTGCAAATATTCTGTTATATCCTTTCAGGGGATAACATTATCCTACTGAAACTTTGATATAACTTAAAGTAGTCAGTGTGCTGCTTGAATAACAGTATAGATTTATTGTCCTTTGAAAATTACTCAGTACACAGCTGTTAATGTCTAAACAGCTGGCAACAAAAGTGAGTACACCCCATAGTGAACATGTCTAAATTGTGCCCAAAGTGTCAATATTTTGTGTGACCACCATTGTTATCTAGCACTGCTTTAACCCTCCTGGGCATGGAATTCACCAGAGCTGCACAGGTTGCTTCTGGAATCTTCTTCCACTCCTCCACGACGACATCACGGAGCGCACGGATGTTGGACACCTTGCACTCCTCCACCTTCCTCTTGAGGATGCCCCACATGTGCTCAATTGGGTTTAGGTCTGGAGACATACTTGGCCAGTCCATCACCTTAACCTTCAGCTTCTTCAGCAAGGCCGTTGTCATCTTGGAGGTGTGTTTAGGGTCATTATCATGTTGGAAAACTGCCCTACGGCCCAGTTTCCGAAGAGAGGGGATCATGCTCTGCTGCAGGATGTCACAGTATATATTGGAATTCATGTGTCCCTCAATGAAATGCAGCTCCCCAGTGCCGGCAGCACTCATGCAGCCCCAGACCATGATGCTGCCACCACCATGCTTGACTGTAGGCAAAACACATTTGTCTTGGTACTCCTCACCAGGGTGCCGCCACACACGCCGGACACCATCTGACCCAAACAGGTTTATTTTGGTCTCATCAGACCACAGGACATGGTTCCAGTAACTCATGTTCTTGGATTCATTGTCTTCAGCAAACTGTTTGCGGGCTTTCTTATGCATCGGTTTCAGAAGGGGCTTCTGTCTGGGGCGACGGCCATACAAACCGATTTGATGCAGTGTGCGGCGTATGGTCTGGGCACTGACAGGCTGACATCCCACTTCTGCAACCTCTGCAGCAATGCTGGAAGCACTCGCACGTCTATTTTTGGAAACCAACCTCTGGATATGACGCTGAGCACGTGGACTCAACTTCTTTGGTCGACCCTGGCGAGGCCTGTTCCGAGTGGAACCTGTCCTGGAAAACCGCTGTATGATCTTAGCCACTGTGCTGCAACTCATTTTCATGGTGTTGGCAATCTTCTTATAGCCAAGGCCATCTTTGTGAAGCGCAATAATCCTTTTTTTCAGCCGCTCAGAGAGTTCCTTGCCATGAGGTGCCATGTTGTCCAGCATTCAGAGAGAATTGTGCCCAAAACACCAAATTTAACAGCCCTGCTTATCATTTACACCTGAATCCTTGTAACACTAACGAGTCACATGACACCAGGGCGGGAAAACAACATCATTGGGCACAATTAGGACATGTTCACTATGGGGTGTACTCACTTTTGTTGCCAGCTGTTTAGACATTAACAGCTGTGTACTGAGTAATTTTCAAAGGACAATAAATCTATACTGTTATTCAAGCAGCACACTGACTACTTTAAGTTATATCAAAGTTTCAGTAGGATAATGTTATCCCCTGAAAGGATATAACAGAATATTTGCAAAAATCTAAAGGGTGTACTCACTTTTGAGATATACTGTATATGTCTCTTTGTAGTCATTTTATGTCTCTTTGTAGTCATTTTGTGTCTCTTTGTAGTCATTTTGTGTCTTTGTAGTCATTTTAAGTCTCTTTGCAGTCATTTTAAGTCTCTTTGTAGTCATTTTAAGTCTCTTTGTAGTCATTTTGTGTCATTTTGTGTCTCTTTGTAATCATTTTAAGTCTCTTTGTAGTCATTTTGTGTCTTTGTAGTCATTTAATGTCTCTTTGTAGTCATTTTATGTCTCTTTGTAGTCATTTTAAGTCTTTGTAGTCATTTTGTGTCTTTGTAGTCATTTTATGTCTCTTTGTAGTCATTTTACGTCTCGTAGTCATTTTGTGTCTTTGTAGTCATTTTGTGTCTTTGTAGTCATTTTGTGTCTTTGTAGTCATTTTATGTCTCTTTGTAGTCATTGTGTCTTTGTAGTCATTTTGTGTCTTTGTAGTCATTTAATGTCTCTTTGTAGTCATTTTATGTCTCTTTGTAGTCATTTTAAGTCTTTGTAGTCATTTTGTGTCTTTGTAGTCATTTTGTGTCTTTGTAGTCATTTTATGTCTCTTTGTAGTCATTGTGTCTTTGTAGTCATTTTGTGTCTTTGTAGTCATTTAATGTCTCTTTGTAGTCATTTTATGTCTCTTTGTAGTCATTTTAAGTCTTTGTAGTCATTTTGTGTCTCGTAGTCATTTTGTGTCTTTGTAGTCATTTTGTGTCTTTGTAGTCATTTTATGTCTTTGTAGTCATTTTATGTCTCTTTGTAGTCATTTTATGTCTTTGTAGTCATTTTATGTCTCTTTGTAGTCATTTTATGTCTTTGTAGTCATTTTATGTCTTAGTCATTTTATATCTCTTTGTAGTCATTTTATGTCTTTGTAGTCATTGTATGTCTCTTTGTAGTCAGTTGATGTCTCTTTGTAGTCATGTTATGTCTTTGTAGTCATTTTACGTGTCTTTGTAGTCATTTTATGTCTTTGTAGTCATCTTTGTAGTCATTTTATGTCTTTGTAGTCATTTTATGTCTGTAGTCATTTTATGTCTCTTTGAAGTCATTTTATGTCTTTGTAGTTATTTTATGTCTCTTTGTAGTCATTTTATGTCTTTGTAGTCATTTTGTGTCTTTGTAGTCATCTTTGTAGTCATTTTATGTCTTTGTAGTCATCTTTGTAGTCATTTTATGTCTGTAGTCATTTTATGTCTCTTTGTAGTCATTTTATGTCTTTGTAGTCATTTTGTGTCTTTGTAGTCATCTTTGTAGTCATTTTATGTCTTTGTAGTCATTTTATGTCTTTGTAGTCATCTTTGTAGTCATTTTATGTCTTTGTAGTCATTTTATGTCTTTGTAGTCATCTTTGTAGTCATTTTATGTCTTTGTAGTCATTTTATGTCTTTGTAGTTATTTTATGTCTCTTTGTAGTCATTTTATGTCTTAGTAGTCATTTTGTGTCTTTGTAGTCATCTTTGTAGTCATTTTATGTCTTTGTAGTCATTTTATGTCTCTTTGTAGTCATTTTGTGTCTTTGTAGTCATTTTGTGTCTCTTTGTAGTCATGTTATGTCTCTTTGTAGTCATTTTATGTCTTAGTAGTCATTTTGTGTCTTTGTAGTCATCTTTGTAGTCATTTTATGTCTTTGTAGTCATCTTTGTAGTCATTTTATGTCTTTGTAGTCATTTTATGTCTCTTTGTAGTCATTTTGTGTCTCTTTGTAGTCATGTTAAGTCTCTTTGTAGTCATTTTATGTCTCTTTGTAGTCATTTTGTGTCTCTTTGTAGTCATTTTAAGTCTCTTTGTAGTCATTTTATGTCTCTTTGTAGTCATTTTGTGTCTTTGTAGACATTTTATGTCTCTCTGAAGACACTGCACATTAATGGTGAAAGTCAAATGGTTATAGTTGTATTGAACAAACAATTCTTCTACTGCTCCGCCATCTTTACATCTGTACCAACAAGTACTTTGTGGTCGAGCAAGGCAGAAAAATCGAATTTACAAATAGCGTGTCGTCACAGCTCATCTATATATCGTGTGTTCACACGGTCACCTTTACCTGAGCAGGTTGTGTCCACGTAGAATTAAAGAACTGGAAGCTAAAAAGCAGCTTCCCAAAAATAATCCCCCAAAATGATTTAGAAGTTTCTGAAGTGCAGACAGGCTGTTAGTCAGTCAGCTGCCCTCAGTCCTCCGTGATGTGCGCATCTAATTAAAAGGGTATTTATTGGAGGAATTTGAAAGCAAAGCCCTCACAATGCTCGACCCTGACTCTCCGGCAGCAGCCGCTTCTCTAATTGAAAGAAGTAAACCTGCTGAACGGACACTTTTCAGTTCAAACGCTGGAAACTGGCCTGATTGGACGGCTTTCAGTATCATGACAGCACCAAGTTATCATGCAAATACTGGACAGCATGCAGTAAGAGGGTTTAGGGACTGAATCTTAAACATGGACATTTGTTTACTAATATTCTAGTTTGTCGACGAATCCTAAGAAAAGAGCAAAACCAACAAAGAGTCGTTGTGTATCCGATGGCTGATGCGTCTCATTCCTGCTCCGTTGGAAGATTTGATAATCTTTGATAACGAACGCTCGTCTTCCTTCAGTGTCTCCTGGAAGGCTGCAGATATAGTTGTGTGAAAAATGAAGAAAAGAGACAAATTCCCAGTCGGTCACCCCGTCACTCACTACTGATAAGCGATGGCAACACCCCCCCAACAAGAAACTCAATGTCAGACTGAAGTAAGACACAATGGTCTGATTATCAGGCTCTTTGTATTCATCAGGTGTCTGAAAACACGACTCTGAATGAATACTAATGCCTGCTCAGTGTCCGCTCCAAGTGTAAACAAGCCACTGGTTGCTAACACGACATATCAACTTTGTTACATGATAATATGTCCGTGTTGTGTTTACAGCCTCAGTCGATCCATGCAGCTTCAAGGTGTCAGACATTAAAGTCAAATTGTCCCCGTGTCTCTATGTTACGTAAAGGATTGTTATTTTGGGTTCAGGGTGAGCACTCTTTTATATACTTTGGTAGTTTCATTTATAACAAGGCATCATGTTTTTAGGAGTAGAAGTACAGAGTGGTTTGCAAGTACCTCAGATTTCTACTTAAGTACTACAGTACTCGTAGTAAATGTACTTTGTTACATTCGACCTTTGAAAATAACCACAATAACCCGAGGATATGCAACCCTGGAAAAGACGCACGACGAGCATCTTAAAGGGCAGAGTAGACATCTTAATACCGCTCCTCCTCTCAGACGAGGCGGCGCTTCAAAGCCTCGGAAAGTTAATAAGAAAAATGGACTTCTGAAAAATTGTGCGACTCCTTCACCTCCATCCATCCTGACGGGGAGAGAGATCCAGCTGCCTGACTTTTTAACCGAAAACTTCCTTTACTGTCAGCTTCAGCAAGATGTTTCCGTCGCAAAGTGAGATGAAAGTCGAGCCGAGATGTTTAACAAGCTCAAATTAATGCCGGCTGAGGCGCTTTCTCAGATCCTTTCATTCCAGTGTTGGGGGGGGCGAGCAGAAATGCAGCCTTTGCATCTGATCCTGCGACGGCACAGAGCAGCGAGGCTCCAGCAAACACTTCACTTAAAACATTATCAGAATTATAAACTCACAAACCGTTCTCTGATCTGACGTCAAAGTGACACAAAGCGGACACATGGGCGGGAAAAAGTATTCTGTTACAGCTGCAGAAGAAACGACCAGTACCTCCATCAGTTTCAATTGTGGGAAATATTTTGGATAATATTTGTACACAACTCAACAAAATAAGACATTTTATCGTGGAAATGTTTCATATTATAGCTAAAATGATCAAATACAACCTTAAGAAATACAGCAGGCTGCATCAGGGAACATGCCTGTTCTGGGTTCAGCTCAGCTTCCTTGCTGGATGGTGAAAGGGAAGATTTACTTTGAAGCTAGTGACAGTGATGAACGAGAGAATATCAAGAGGGGCCTTGGAAAAACCCACAAAACACCGACGGAGAGCAGAAGCGTGACTTCAACTCAGGGACGAGGAGCGGGACACGTGTCCTGAAACCAGGATCAGTGTTTTCAAAAACATTGCCTGTTTTCTAGAAGAGAGTAGAATAAAATTAAATAAACTCCCAACTTGTCAGTGGCTGCAGTTGTTTCCCTGACAGGTCTCGATAGTAAAATATGTTGCCAGCTCCTCTCTGGCCCTTTCAGCCTTTTCCGGCAGAGACATAATGAATTGTGATGCCAGCTGTCAGCGTGCTGCTGCTGCCGGAGTGCAGATGTTGGGAATAAAAAGTCATTTTGAGGTGCGTACCACGATTCCACTGTAGATGTGTTTTTTGGGGACGACCGAAGGGCTGTGGGGAAGGTGCGGGAGGTCACGCTGGAACGGCCGACAACACAAAAACCCATTTAAATGAGTAAAAGAAATCCATAGAGTCACCAGTCAGACGGATTAAGGGAGGTAGGAGACCGTGGACTGTAATTGGAAAATATTTTTCTCTGTCAATCACACCGTGATGTTTTCTTAGCTGCTTCTCTTTCTTTTTTTGGGGGAAATCTAAAGTGCAGACGAGGTCAAAGACAATAATTGGATTAGAGATTAAAATATTTTGTATAAGTTCACAGGGGGGATTTAACCTCGTTCATTTTCATCAAAGAAAACAAACAAAAGGAGGTAAAAATGTCGAACTCACCGGCAAGTTGTACATTTCTCAAATGAGGGATTTGAACACGGCTCTGGGCGACAGTGAGAACATTTCCAGGTTTCAGTCGGCGACGGAGGAAAGAAATCACACGGGCTCCATCTTTGCAACGACAAAAACATTGTGCGTTTTGAAGTATTGCATTAGTAAAGCTATGAGGTAAAGACAACAGTTGAGATGTTGTCTCTGCTTAAGGTTGTTGCACTAAATGAGATGTGGAAACACCTTCTGCACAATCAGCTGTTTACTGGATAAACTCCTAGAAACACACATTATTTGTCTTCATACAGTTTCAGGAACTGTTACACTATAATGAAAACAATTAGTTTAAAAGAATTCAAACTTTGTTAAGTGTTGATTTCTTTATTTTGCTAAAAGAAAGTCCTAAAGTAAAAGCGGACAGTTGCCAGATATTGATCCGGGAGGAAGACTCACTTCACCTGTGACGTGAACATTAATCTGAGTTACTAATTAGAAAGTTGTAAACGTTTTGGATTTGATCAAACCTTACTCACCATTCCTTTAATCAAACCAGCTGTCAAGCATCAATCAACAGCGAGCAGCTCGACATGTTGCACAAAGCATGCAGCGGTTATTGATTTGCTTCTACTTTAATTAAACAAGTTACTTAAGCAACACGGCAGCAAAGTGACATTTCCTTG
Organism: Cottoperca gobio; assembly: GCF_900634415.1. Lineage (NCBI taxonomy): Eukaryota > Metazoa > Chordata > Actinopteri > Perciformes > Bovichtidae > Cottoperca > Cottoperca gobio. The sequence continues at coordinate 2,290,803 of NC_041370.1, read as the reverse complement.
TGCAGTGACCGGGCGTATTGACAAGAGGTAAATAATGACTTCAGCAGAAGCTTATTTGCAGCAACACTCGTGTGAACGGAAACGTGCAGAACTCGACCGCTGTTTTATTGCAATACAATAATTATGCGAAGACTAATCGCTGGCATTATTCAGCCCGGCTTCAACCTCCAACACCTCCATCTCTCAGTCACCTCGTGAACCACACACACACACACACACACACACACACACACACACAATTATATAATGGACTGCGGGAAGGATAATTGCATAAACTAATCGATAGCACCTCATTAGGAGAACTGTTCCGGCTAAAAGGTCAATCTCTCCACCAATCTGAGTCCCTTCAACTGTATATATCAGGAGGAAAACATCATTTTGCTTGAATGCCCAAATAGCTTTCTCCAAGAACACCTCAGCAGTAATGCATTTACAGGAGGACAAGACATCAAATCGAGGCGCATTACAGTAAAGTGTGGCTCACTAACTTCCTTCAATTGGCAGTAAAGCAGCTCTGGTGGCTCCATTTGGTTGCTGCTGCAGGCTCTTTACATTTATAATCAAACTGCACAAACGTTCCCTCAGACAGGAGGAAGCGTCGGAGAGTTCAGCTGGAGACACAATCTGAGGATGATTGGAAATATGTGAACCTATTTTATACGCTCTCTGGTTTCAGCAGCGTCTCCGCTCGTCTCTCCCTGAAACATGTTTCTTACAGTTCAGGGTCGCTTCAACCACAAATGATAGAAACACATTTCTTTCTCATTTATCTTGAACCTCGCAGGTATTTTCAGGAATGTTGTTGATGCTCACAGTATTGTCAGATGATGTGCAAAAAATGCATCACAACTGTTTTCTTATAAACAAACAGTCCAAGATTCTCATAAACCTGCGCTCCCTTAAATTGTGTGAACTCTAAAGTCTTATGGACAGTGTTAGAATGACTAACCCTGAACCAAACACTCACATACACAGCGTTCAGCAGACATGCACGCTGCGCGCACACACACACACACACACACACACACACACGTCTCTCAACACGACCCTGCACCTCCTGTTTACTCGCTGTAGGGGGGCCTTCACACCATGACTGTTTATTGTCTCTTATATAACAGCCTGCGGGGAGTCTATCAGGCAGTGCAACTCGGCAGTTAAATTCAGATTTACTCTTTTAAACACTCCCGAGCTCGTTTTGTTCAGGCTGGTGAAAACACCACAGTTCGTTCTGTGGTAGAAGGATGGAAATATGAATTTTACCGAAACTCAGTCCAACAATTTAACTGCTTTTGAGCCCCTCTGACTTCCTCAGAATCCTCGTCAAACCTGGAAGAGCTCCTTTAACTCGAGTCCAGAGACATTAAAGCCTGAAAGCACAACGTTTTAAAGCTACACGAGATCCCTCGATGCACGAAGTTAGAATAAACATGTGAACAGAGGGAACGTGTGAGGAGAACGAGGAGTTTTCTCTTTATTCACGTGTGACATAATGAACATTATGTGCACGGGAACTATGTGGCCATCTTTGACAACCTGTTGTATAGTGGGCGGACAAAATAACAGAAACACCTGTCCAATAGTGGACAACGCTGCTCGATCTTTAAATGATATATGACTTATTATACAGGCTCATTATTTCCCTCATAATTATTTCCACACAACTTTGAAAAAAAGATGTAATTTGCAAAGTTGTGCAGGAACTTTAACTCCAGTTAAGCCCAATGTTTATGGATTCATCATCTGAATCATCCTTCTTCTATGTTGAATTGCCAAATTGTCAAAGTTTGGGATGTCGAGCTGACCTGCTGTGACGAAGACTCTAAATGAAAGTTACAGCCAAAGCAATTCATTGTAATAATTACATTTTTAAGGGCACAATTAAACACGGTCTCTGAATGTAATAGTTCTTGTTACCAATATTTCAGTAATAGAACATGTTTTGGAAATGACACAAATACTTTGCCTCCAGTAGAAGAAGGTACCGTGACATGGAGTTTAAAAAACAAATGCACAATTCCAAAATGTGCATGAAACAGGCACATGATGGCAAAGTGATGGTAATATAGATGTTTGTGCTGCACTTTGTCAAACTCTTAAATAAATGAAGGAACGCTTGAATACATCCAATAAAGCACACAGTACAACTCACCTTTTAGTGGCGTTTGGACTGTGTGTGTCTTCTGCACCTCATGCCGGGCTCATTGCTTCCCCTCTGAAGACGTGTGCAGATGTAATTGGTGTCGTGCTGTGCCGCCCCCCCCCACTGTACCAGCTAGGCTAAACACTTTTTGGATCTCTCTCAGATTGAATTAATACTAATCTTTTCATGCAACTCCCCGTGAGATTTTGTGATAAGTGATGTATTTTACAAAATGTTGCAGGATTCCTAATAATTTCTGGCTCTGCATCAAGATTTAAAATCAGCGGTTCTGAACAAACAGAAGACATAACGTCCTCGGTGGAGGACAGACACTAACGCCTGACGATACAAACTGTACTCAACAATCTAACAAGGTGTTGACTTTGATTATACAGTTGTCGTGTTCATCTGACATCATTCATATTGAAACACATTCACCAGTGAGACACTTGCATCATATTTTCATTTTATTCCTAGTATAAGAGACATACAATGGTATTCTGTGAGACCAAATTCATAGTAATTCAAGAGGCATAGCCCGGAAATCAAACAGAAAAAGAAAACCATAATACTGAATCAATGAGACCCCGCCCAGATAGAATGTATTTACACCAAATCAAATACTGAGAGCTTTCAGAGGAGAGCCTCTCCCTTACAATCTGTCACCGGCAGATAAACAAAAACACACTGTAGCTGCCACAATTCCTCTTATGAAACATCACGACCTTAAATCAAGTTGGATGTTTTGTATATGTTGTTGGAAAGCTATTTAATGCTCTGCTGCCCGTTAATATCCAAATCTACTTTTTTCCCCCCCGCCTTTGACAAACGATGTGGTCGGACGTATTTTCCTTCATTTACTGGAGTTGGAGGAGTAAACTTTAAATTGGGTCAAACGAGTGCTGGGAAATTTCAAAATCAATAAAAACCCCCACTTTCAGATACAGTAAATAACGTAGTGCTGTTTTCAGAGTTGACCACAGCTCCAGTCAACTGTGGCCAAAGTGGTGAAAAGTGCACCAGCGGAGAGTCGCGATATCTCTGAGGCAGAGCAGACTGGCATCATCTTCCCCGAGGAGGGAACCCTCAGTGGAGGTTTGGCGGCGTGGCCACCTGGGAACCGGCTCCACCATTGTATCGATCCGACACACAATCACAGCTCGTCGGATCAGAGTTCATTGCACTTCTCCATGTTGCCACATCATTCCTAAATCTCCACTCTGGTTTGCTTTCTACATTGTTGAAGTTGACACAGGCAAGTCAAAAGCTACAGCGGGAACCATTGTAGGAGTCCAGACTCAGTTATCCTGCACTCGTTAGTTTTCTTTTTTGTCTGCAATTTAATGTCTAGTTTGTTTTTTCTTTCCTCTGAATGAGCGTTGGACCAAATGCCACATGTTTGCTCCATCAGTCTTCTTTGATTTCTACAATGGCTGCACATCTGTAGGAGATAACTTAAGAGGAACTGTGAGCTGCTCCTTTAGAAACCCAAAGCGATGCTAATGCTACTGCTAAAAGAAAACAAAAGTGAACAATGGCACCTATAAGGAAAGTGACACCCAGTGGAAAGTGACATAATACGGAGGCAGTCAAACCTGAGTGTCTGCAGTCTCAGGCTGTGGGTACTTGCTTTGCCCCCACTTTTGGGATAAAAAAAAAAGATCAAACCAAAACAAAGAGAAATGAAGGGTTTCATTCCAAAACACTGTATCCATCTTGAAATATATGTATCTGGTGTTTAATACTTCTCAAAATAACAGATAATTGTAAATAAAAAAGGGCTCAATATACTATATATAACACAAGCTATGATTCATTAGTGAGTGTTACAATCATAATTGCAGTTAACAGAACAGACATCTCATTCTGGAATGAAACTCTTCAAATATACAATAGATACCGTATGACACATACTGACGACCATAGAAAATGAAACACCTACAATATACTGTAGCATAGCCATCTGAGCCCCTTGCATTAACCCCTACCCCCATGTCACACACTATTATTAAATAAGGCACACATTTACACATACAGTTAAAGTTTGGCTAGTAATTATTCCTTTATTTACAACCAATAGCCACAGAGTTAATAATTATAATAACTGCAGTCCATTCTATGTTTTGTTTTCATACTCATATTGTCAGATGGTATTTTTGTCTTGTCCTCTTTGGGTCCAAAATATTTCAGTGTTCAGTTTAGTTTATTTCCATTTCAGAGGATGTTAGACCCACTAGATATGTGGAGCACCAGTGTTATAGAAACGTTCTCGAGGAACTTAGATGGACCCGATTACGTCACTTCTGACATCTGCTGGGACGGGAAAAGAAAAAAGACGAGTATAGCTGCTTTGTTGAAGTATTTTCTTTCTCTAAACACGAACAAATTTGGTTCAGTGTTCAGCCAACTGACAATGTATCGATGAAGTGCATGATTTGGTGTCCCTAAGATCTTTCTCAGAGGGTGGGGGGGGGATCGTTTGATATGCCCAAAGATGAAAGAGTATAGTAAGGCAAAGACATAACTACTTTCAGGGGAATTCGCTGACTTTTCACCACAGGTTACATATACTGCATATGTATATGTATACATATACGGTGTGGATATAAACACACATATATATACACACACATGCATAATATAAACACATTCGAGGGTGGGGCGGGTGGGGACTGGTTACCAACACTACATCAGAAAAGGTTAAGCAAAAGCATGAATCTAAGCATCGCAGGAGCCTCCGGCTTTTAAGTCTTCCAGATGACTGATGTGTAAAGTTCTTCTGACATCAACACGTCCAAAAACTAAGTTGCATTGTAATCCACACTGAGGACATTGGCAGCCTAATATAAGGAGGTGACGTCACGTCACCTGAGTCAGCGGTTCTATAATAAGCAAGAAGCTGAGCAATACCAATATGGTACAAAGATATTCGTTGGACAAAAAGAAGAGGGAAAAACAAGTTTGGTTGAGGCTTTCGTCTACAGTGACACTGGCTGCCACACAATTGGTTTTCTTGTGAAGGTCTGCAACCTTGAACCCACTGCATTGCTTCAAAGGGAAGTTCCTTTAAGAAGACACAATGAGGGAGACTCCCTCTCTAGTCCAGGAGTGTATCTCCTCAGTAGTTGAACTTTCCCTGTTGGTTAACGGGGGACGTGGCAGGTATGAACAGGGGCTTGGGAGGGACGTCGGGTTTGAGAGAGGAGGCCCGGCGGACGATAGCGCCCCTGTGTTGGACCTCCGGCTGCTCTCCATTGTAGCTGTGCTGGCGTGTCAGGTACCCATTGGGAATGAGGGGGTAGTGAACCTCGCAGGCGCTGCCCGTTGAGTTCATCCGTGCCAGGAGCGGAGGCGGCTGGTGGGGCCCACAGTTTCGTTGGCTGAAGCTGTGCTGGCGAGGTATCATTCCTCCTCCTCCCCCTCCGACTCCATTTGGCATCTTGGTGGCTGCAGCAATCAGCGAGTGCCTCTGGGAGGAGTGCCTCCTCTCCAAGGTGGACTGGTGGTGTGAGGGAATGTCCGGAGGAACATCCATACGTCGGGTGAGGCTGTCTCGAGGTAAAGTGGATGAGCTGTAGTAGGGGGCGGATTCTGTCTCAGGAATCTGAGGTTGGATGCGGTTGGCGAATGCTAGCTGAGCGCCGCCACCGCAGGCCATCAGACCCGACGGGCTCATTAACTGGGAGTTCTTGCTGCTGCTTGCCTCATGGATGTGCTTCAGGAGCTCATCCAGTGAGGTTACCTCCATCACCTTCTGGGAGTAACCAGGGTAGGGTTGCTGAGATAGCACACGTTCAACATTGTGGATTTTGCGTTCTTCTGGATGGAGGTGACCTCCGATGAGTGGCTGCCCATTGGACAGGCCATGGGAGTACGGGAAGACCTGCTGGTGAAGCAGGGCTGAGCTGGGCCTGGAGCCAGTGTTGTGGGACTTTGGTTCCTTGGCATTGTTGCAATTCTGGTTCTTCTCCCACTGGTTCTTGAAGGCTTTCATGCTCTTGATGGGCAGTTCTGGGGTTGAGTCTGGTGTAGGCAGACCGGAAAGCTCTGAGGAGTGGTGGAGGTGGTGGTGGTGTTGGGGGTGGACCAGGTCTCCCATTGTCATTGCGTGATGGCCGTTTCTCCTTGGTGGATGATGTTCTTTGCTGTTGGCGAAGAACGAGTTGTAGATCTTTGGAGAGGACACCTCCAGCTTGTCGTCCTTACTCTGACTGTCCAGGAGGCCATTGAGCTTGGCCAGGCTGCGGAGGGACAGGGCGTGCGGGATCGGGGCCTCAGGATCTTTCGACAGCTTCTTGGTCTTGTGGCCCGTGTGGTTACAGTAGCAGGAGACCAGGAAGCCAGAGAGGAAGGCGCCAAGGACGAAGGCCACCAAAACACAAGCGATCAGGAGAGTATAATGGACACTATGATTGGTCTTCTCCAGCTCTGGCGGCCGCCTCACACCTTCAAAACAGAAAGAAATGGAGAAAAAGATACCTCAGTTAGAGCTTTTCTTACTGAGTTAGAAGGGAAAAAAAGACACGCACACATTTTCAAGAGCTAGTATAGGTCAAGTAGCAGCTGGGACAGACAGGCTGTGTTTGCAGGGGCTTCACTATGTGGGAAACGGCATGGGAAAGGTGTTTGAACCAAGCTCTTGGCATCCTTTCCTTCCACTGTTACTAGATCAATACAGCCTTTCTTTCTAGGACCTGTGCTTCCCCCTCAGACTGACAGAGGCCAAGAGCTCCCCAGTCACTGAGAAATCAACTCTGAAATGAGTAAGAGCTTTAAATATTGATGGGAGCACAGCAGCAGGAACCTGATGTCATTTTCACAGACTCTGCTTTCCAATGTGAGGATCAGGGGCGAGAGCACCTGGTATGATGAAGGAGCCAAAAATAACAGGTCTATCCAACAACTCACCAAGTGTGCCGCCTTTGCCAACAACAGACTCAAACGAGGTTGTCAAATTCTTTCAAAATGAAGCCGAGAGGACAAACTGTGCAAGAAAAACACAAGGTTACTTGCCGAGGTAAATCTACCGTGTAAATGTCCTTGGATGATGTGACCCTGGCACTGTGTATGCCTAATGGCGTGAAAGGCAACGATGATAAACAGGAGTGAAACCTGCCACCTCTCGTAATCAGAGCTCATTTGCAAGAGGCTGCTGCCATCTGTGGTGTCAGACCCTTGCCCCCCCCCTTAATGACAGTTTCTGTGAAACTGATTAGTCTGAGGAGGGGGATGGCTGAGCTGCACTGAGGAGGGAGAAAATGCAGGTGCTCCAAACAAGCTAAACTCAACCGCTAATGAAAGCTTCGTTGAGGAAGGAAAATGGAAAATGATGATATCTAAATTAGGCTTGATGATAGTTTATGAGATGTTCAGAATGATGATGATTAGGAGGATAGTGATTGGTGGATGAGTATAAGGGAGATCAGTGAAATAATTAGGCCTGAATTAGAGCAAATTTGAATCTTTTCTCGGAATTAAGTGACCCAGACTTGGCAGAATGAAGGCTGGAGGAAATTCTGATGAAGAAATCACCGATATTCATATCTGAACGAGTTGAGACGTGGGAGATGGGTATAGAGTATTATTTTAAATTGTGATATACATATATATATATCCTGATATGGTCAATTAAGATACTAATTGTAGTGTGTTTTTGGCGAGGACAGTTAGAATCCAGGAACATTAAAGGTACTACACCTGCCACTTCTGTGACTACACAATGCATGATGTGCAAAGACAGGTCATTTACCTCCTGTCAGCTTTTATTTGACAGAATATTATTGCGGGGTAGGATGCTGCAAGATTAGAGTTAAATAGGGTTTATCTCTTCTGTTACTTGCCAACAATTTAAAAAAGGAGTTTAATATTTAAGTCATGAGTTCCTGTGAAACTTCTTCTCACTCCTCATTATCTAGAAGGAGACTTTTGAGCAGGTGTGCTGGTAGAGGCTTATTATCTCATCGTCATGTATCACTACATTCATTTTCGAGGGGTGCTTTGTTACCACCTTCCCTTCAGAGACGGAGATACCGTGATACCGTGGTGCACTATAATCTTTCTGGAAATAACGCTTTGAATAGAGCTTCCAATTAAAAATACTTAATTTTGAGCCATTTATTCTTACGATTGCCTCGACTTATGACCACATTAAAAAGTCATACATCATAATAGCAATCCCAGTGGGGGAGGCAATCAAAAGTGATGCTGCAGTGAGCCTGTTAATACATCTTCTTTTAATCTTGGACAATTTTTTTTTGGCCTCATTACAGAGGCCGCCAACAAGTTCTTTGTGGGTCTAAGTTTGTGGTTATATCTGATCAGTGTCCCGGTGTGCAGCTTTTGTAATGAGCAGTGAAAGCCTGCTCTCATCCCACTGTGTTTCTGCCTCCTGTCATCCCTGCGGCTCCCTGGTACCTGCTCCCTCTGGGCTGTGACTCCCCTCCCTCCCTCCCTTCCTCTCTCCCTCCCTCCCTACAGGCCTATTGAGGGCTTCCTCCTGGTTGAGGGGTATGAGTCAAGTGGCGCGACAGGGGGTGACGCTTGCAGCTGAGGTAAACAAATCCAGAGCCTACGAACGTCCTGTCACAACATGTTTCATGAGCAGGCCGGATGACTCAATCACTGGCTATGTGGCACATATGGTGCCACCGGTCACAGTGAAATTAATACCCTGTGAATCATACAGACAGCCAGGCCAGCGGCTAGGTGGTGCACAGGAGGTGCTGACCAACTGTACACACCGACTTTCTTTGCACTGCTAAGGGTTCAAAGGGTTCGAAATATTTTGTTTCAAATTTTACACAAGGTGGTTTATGGGGGACATTGTCACCTCAAGTAGAGGCGATAATTAATGATGCTTTATGCTCATTTCACAACTTCCCTTCAATGTTTACAGAGCTGCAGAGTCTGTGTTCCTCTCAAACAGCGTCACATTATATTTCTGTGTCGACTCTACATGGTCTCGGCTCAGCGAAGGCTTAATATAGAGATACCCAAGTCTGCCAAAAGGTAAAGAGACAGATGGGCCGCATGAGTGGAGGCAAGGGAGGGAATGGGAGAGAGGGAAGGTGGCAGAGAAAGATGAAGGGATGAAATTCAACCTTAGTGACAAACTGGCAATGAGGAGGTGAGTGAATGTGAGAGGACTCAAAAGATCCAAGAGACTGGGGAGCAAGAGCAAAGGAAGAGAGTGGAGATGAAAGCCGGAGAGCTAAAAATAAATTAAAAAAGGAGGCGAGAACGAATGAACGTATGCACGAGGAGCAGATTCTAAAGAGCAGGATGACGGGGAGAGAGGTAGAGGGAGAGACAGGCAGACGTGACGGGGTGAGTGACAGACCGTCAACTCTGCTGGGGTTTGAAGCGCGGTGCTCTGAGGCGGCTGTGAGATGGTTGGAGAACAACCCTCTCACTACAGCGCCGTAGAAGAGAAGCACGCTGTGAATTCAACAATATGGATATATTGTTAAAAATAGACGACGCGGCAGGTTATGTAAACAGTCAGCTTTCACACAGCACTGCCGGTGACGTGTCTCACTAACTACCATGTTTTTTTGCATAATGGAAATAAAGTAAAGGTCTGTAATGTGTAAAGTGTGTTCTTTCCTGCAGGTGATGAACAAATTACAATGGAAGAGAGAACTTCTCCATGTGAGGGATTAAGTAACATCTTTATCTTTTCCATGATACCAATTAACCGGTAATGTGAACACTTTGAAGTGTCACGCTCGCTCCATTGTGAAAGAATTCTTTCTGCATCCTTTGCAGCGCATTAAAACATCTACAAAATCTTTCAGTTCAAATATTGCCGAGAAAGAACGGCAGCTTTTAATTCAGACGACACTTTCAAGGTCAGATATGAAAAAAAAAATCTAAAACTTTTTGTTGCACTTTTCTGCATCAGGCTTTTCCTCAAGGGTGCGATTAAATACTCTGTAACCTGGAGAACGGCGTGTGTTCTACTCTAGTGCATCACGTGAAGACAGTTCTAAAATAGCCCTAATTACAGTGCAAGCTTACAAGTGCATGTAATTGTTCTAATGGCTACTCCATCCCAACGAGAAGCCGACGAGAGAAAAAGGCCCCAGGTTGCACAGACAAGTATTACCCCCCCCCCCCCTCTCTACTCCTGCTCGAGTTTGTTCTTCCACACTAAAAATAACAATTTAACTCTTGAAAGACACCCTGTGGTTAAAGGAACAAATGAATCATTTTCCTTTTTCAAAACCAGGTAAAAAGCAGAACTCTGACACACACACACACACACACACACACACACACACACACACACACGGTTCTGGCTGTTGACTGAGGGAATTCAATCATGTACACTTGTTATTAGGAATTTGCATAATATTCCACCTCAGTGCTCAGCCAATTGGATGCAGTTTAATATATGCACACAAGCGGAGGTGATATGGTGTATTATAACAGATTCCTTCCAATTCAAAGTAGTGGTAATGAGCACTGCATTTCATTCCAGGTGTGCCGATGCATCCGGAGCATAGATTTCATTACACCTTTGATTGAATACTGGTAAACTAGGCGTGCTGTGGCATCTGGCAATCAGCAGCACTGTCTGTATGAAGTCCTTCAATATTTACACCTGTGCTTTAAAAAGGGAAAGTCAAGTTTTTAAGCAGCAGTATACATTTAGTTAGGTTGATTAAAGGGCTGGCTCTTCCAAATCACAAAAGCACATATCACTTCTCACATCAGAGCATCTACATTAAATATCACCAGGGTTACAATATGCTGTTTTGTAATTTGGGTAAACCGACCCTTTAAAAAGTGGCATCTGATAACCTTATCACAATTATTAAATCAGGCAGAGCACATGCACCGAGTTATGTCCTTTAGTTGTGTACATGCGGTTGCATCAGAAACTTAAGAGTTAATTTGCCATTCAGTGGCTGGTAAAGCAAAATGGTTCCAATGCCAACATCCAACTGGTGCCGTGAGGATTCACATGGGGGGGAGACACTGGGAGAATCTTGTCTTTACCAACAAACTTAAAGAGACAGTCCACACCAAAGTCAGTTTTCGCAGATATGGTGTTAAATATTCATCTTGGTGCCGTTCTAGCTCCATAACTGGCAATAAATAAAGAACGCACATTAAAAGGTGAGGAAAGTGGACACTTCTAGTACCTCACAAGTAACACATATAAACTTCTAAAATCCACATCTTTCGTCGAGCGTCTTTGGAGTGAACTGCTGCTTTAAGAGATGGAGAAACTGCTCGCAGGTCCACTCAAACACCTGCGCACACTTTCAGCCATCGGCTGTAAAACCGGAAAGACGGAGGGGTCAGTGAGAGAGAATTCAACAAAGGAGGCAGGTACAGCTAAAGGGTTAGTCCAACTGAACAAAGAAAAGAACAAAAGGAGAACAGGCAGGTAAAATGGGAGAAATGTTCCCCAGAGGGGTGAGACAGATTAAAGGGTAAGGGGTTAGGGCAAGGAGCCGGGTCAGCTGCGTGGGGGATTTGATCACTGCGGGCCCCGAGGATTCGCAGCGACGCTTCAACAGCCGATATGAAAGAAAGAGCCATTAAAAGTGCCAGTTATGGAAAGTGAAGTATTTGCTGTGTGTGATGCCTTTAAGGTTTCTTCTTCACAGCACAGTGCAGTGTGTGTTTCTGTAGTAAAACATGATGTCACTTAGAAATCGTCATAAAGTGCTGGTGTTGCTGAGCGGAGGGGAAAATGGCCTAGTTCTGAGTGACCTTTAATGAGTGCCATTACACTAGGACTATGACTCAGGGAGTCCAAATTGGCAGTAACTTTTCAAAAAGTGAAGTAAATGTGGGGGTGTGAGCAGATCATGGGCTGACGTGGGATGAATCATGGAAGAGCAGCCGGGTCAACGTGAAGGAAATTCGACAGCCGGCAGTTAAATTTAACCGTCTTAATGGACATTTTCTGGATACGCTGCCTCAACCTGGCCCTCAGAGATCTAAAATATATTTAATATTTTAATGTCCAACTTCAAACGATGTCTACTGTTTGAAAAAAGTAACTCATTTAAAAAAAGAAGATTGCTTAAATGGAAGAAATGTGTTGAAGTCACTTCAGTAACTCTGCTGCATTGTGGTCGATGGTGTTGATTATTACCAGCCGCGATGCTGATACTGTTTTCACCTTGTGAGCGTGTGTGTGTCACTCAGTGTGTGTGTGTGTGTGACAGACTTTGCAGGTGTGTAGTTGAGATCAAAATGAAGATGGCCGTGCTAAATGTCACTTTATCATTATGTATTATTTTTGCTCGGTTCCTTGCAAAGGTTATAATTGAGGAGTTATTTTAAGGAGGGAGACATTCAAATATTAATCCTAACAAATACAGCGAGGAGGAACGAGGGCTCTGCGGAGCAGGAACTGTGACGGTGGTTAGAGGGGACACAGTCGGAGCTCTATCAGTGACTGGATGATACAGGCGGTGTCTGTTGCCATGGTCTTCAGAAGTATAAATAACTCTTTAGAAAACCAACTGGCATCGATGTCCCCCCCCCAGGACGCCAGCTCCTCTTCATGGAAAGGTTCAGCCCGAGTTCACTCCCCGCTCTCCTCCTGCAGCGTTTTAATGAGTCTGAAAACGCTGCACTTGATTCTATTATCGTGCCGTCGAGCTCGTCAGCTGAATTAGCTGCTCGCCTGGCTTTTTAGTCCAAACTGACGCTAGTTCATCGAAATGTGCACGAGTCACGGGAAACAATAGAGGGGGAGAAAACAAACCAGAGGTCTGCAACCAGGAGCCACACACACACACACACACACACACACACACACACACACACACACACACACACACACACACACACACACACACACACACACACACACACACACACACACACACACACACACACACACACACACACACACACACGATGGAGGGGTGGACGTTCCCCTGCCAGAAGCAGCTCCAGTGCGACCTGACTGTACACAGCAGCTGGTCAACAGGTTTTATTCTTCCCTGGTGTTACATAATGTAGTTCAACGACACACGTCTGAGGCTTTTATCCGTCCATAACTGAGCTCCATAAAACAAAAAGATGTGGTGAGGAGTATCAGGGCTTTTAGTGTTGAGAGAGGGATCGCCTTTTTACTTTATCGCTTATGGATTTTATATTTTACTGACGTTTATGGATGAAATGGGTGAGAGGGTTTACTTCTTTAAGAGATGTTTACTGAACAGTCTCAACTGTCACATAAAGGTAAAAGTAGTCCCTGGGTCACTGACGGTGTTTTAAAGGATCATTTTAGTGTTTAATTACCTCGCCCATGGAGGTTACGCTTTTCATTTGTTTGTCAGCAGGACTGCAGAAAAGCTACTCAACACAATCTTCCAGTGTACAAGCATGTTTGTAAGAAGGACGAGGTTCAGATGACGACCCTTTGTGCTCCTGTGCATTTAGTGTTTAGATCAGGGGTGTCAAACATGCGGCCCGCGGGCCAAAACCGGCCCGCCAGAGGGTCCAATCCGGTCGGCGGGACGACTTTGCAAAGTGTAAAAATGTGTTGTTTTGATCATAAAGTAAAATCCTGTTCCAGATACCTGAGACAACATGTGTTGTGTCTTTGTAGACACACTGATCTGTACGTTGTAACACACACGTGTAAATGATAAACTGACACTGTTGTTGAAATTGCAACTTCTTTTCTTAACAAACTTCAGGTTGTTCAGAATGTTTTGTAAAAAGATAGTTCATTAAATGTGAACGTTTTCTTCGTTTTGCACTGAAACGTTTGGAAACATTTGAAGTTATTTACAGGTTATTATGATGTCACTGGTCCGGCCCACTTGAGATCAAATTGTGCTGCATGTGGCTCCTGAGCTAACATGAGTTTGACCCCCCTGCTATAGATGTTTAAAGTATATATGATTTAACAAACTCTAACCCGTAACGAGTGTTTTAACATTTCCATACCTCACACCCGGCTCTCCAAAGAGAACAGGCAGATAACTGCTAACCGTATCATTTAGTCAGCTTCCTAACAATGTCTGCTGTTAACGGGCTTTTCTCCTTCCGAAGACATTTTGACACGTCACAGCAGGAAAAGCACAGGTGTATATAATAAAATCAATGATGGCTGAATTCCCTTTAGCTGCCTCCGTTTGATGGTCTTGGCATTATTCATGCAGTCTCACTGTCACATTAGCCGCCGTTAATGTTATTAGAACCACCTGGGCTTCTCCTGCTTTGACAGGTCCAAATGTCTGCTGAGAGGCCTTTAGTGTCTCGTGGCTGCAACCTTACATCAACGCTTGCTGGTTAGGAGCCTGATGCTAGTTTGGGAGCTAACTGCTGCTACCACTTTTTGAGAAGAGCTTTTTCTAAGCTGGAGGGAAAGTGCAGGTCGAGTCTGAAGTCTTTCAGGTCGACACTTTGTCACCGCGCGTGTTGAACGCAGCTCGGCTCAGACACTTTATGCACTCACGAACAAATACACAATTAATGTAATTAAGTTCGGCACTTTGGACAAAGGAAATAAACTTAAAGCCCAGACGCACTACGGGTCATAGCTCCACGTGTACAGCTTGAGACTTTATATGGAGTGCAGAGCGCCGTGTTGATTAAGATGCAACTGTGTTCCCTCAGAGGAGCATGAAGCGGAAGACAACATGGCCGACGTGCATCCAAAGCAGACAGGGTGAAGGTGAAGTCGATGCAGAAGAGCCTTAAACTTGTTCAGCGTTCGGTCTCGTTTCACTTCTGGTTCCAAAAAACCAAGATGGCGACGGCGAAAATGCCGAACTCGAGGCTTCAAAACCGTAGTCTAATAAACAGTCTGTGGTTGTGACTTAAGTCTTAAATCTACAGGTCTGTCTGTATGTTCGCCTTGGATACACGTGCATCTTATTTAACTGTGGTGTTTCGTTAACGTGTGTTCTCTCTCTCTCTCTCTCTCTCTCTCTCTCTACAGATCTGTGTTCGCTCGTCTGCTGGGAGATTTGTGGCGCAGCTGCAGACGGCGGAGACAGAAGAGCAGATATGTGCTGACACATGGACGGGCAGATTGGAGGCCCTCTTGAAACTGTGATGCCGTTACTTCCACCCTGGCTTCTCTCCTTCCTTATCAACCCGCCCGCCCTGCTCCTCTGATTGAACCGGCAGCGTCACAGTCTCTGGCTGAAATAGATTGGGTTGCTGTTTCTATTACATCCCACTCCCCCTCTCTCCCCCCCCCCCCCCCTGTTGTCCGACTCCCTGGCTCAGACCCCTGCTGGTTATTTATTTGTTATGGGCTTTTCTCATTTGAGCCTGAGTAGCTCATCATTGCAGCCACAGAGTCCGTCTGCGTCAATGGAAGCTTCTTTCCCTCGCTGAGGATTTATGGACTTCTGACACGGTGCCTGTGCCATAAAGCAGCGACGAGAGGACAAAACCCGCTTCATGCCGCTTTGTCCTCCCCTGAATCACATCCAAACTAACCGTATCGTCTTCCTGAACGTGCCGGAAAACGTTCCAGATGAACCCCCCAAACTTTCTCTCGTCTCGTCTCCATCAATTGAGGGTCACGGAGACTTTGCGTTGCACTTCCTGGCATGGTTATATCAATCAGGATGAGTGCGGACTGTCAAATAAAAAATGTAAGAAATAATGAGACTCGAGCCCATAAAGATCAAGATTAAATATTCAAGAACTGGTTGGAGTTTTATAGGTCATGTCATTTATTAGGGTAAGTCTGGTGTAACTTACAGGTTCTCTGAGGGCAGCGGATATGAAGAAGGGAAACGTTGGAAAGCTGAGGTAAGAACTTACACAGTAATGTTTACGACATAATAGCTTTAAAGAAAATCCATATATTATGAATATATAATGAGCGAAGGAGCCGAATGTTGCTGCACAAGTCGTCACACGTGCTTCACGTTTCACGTCACCATTAATATAATAAAAGGCTTTTAACCCTTTCTGCACGTCCATGCAGCAGTGCGCCTCCATCCTCTGGGCTGGAAGACATTTGCTTTTTTTGTGGAGAACGGTTGTTTGAGTTTGTTAAAATCAAGAAAGGTTCAAATACTCGAGACGAGACGAGAGATTTGGTTGTTTTACAGCGTTCCCTCCAATGGGAATAGATATTCTAAATGAATGGTCATGAAGCGAGAGAGAGAGGCTAGCTCTGTGGTAAACATCCAGGTGATATTAGTGCGTGCGGACGAGATAAATAAAAGATGAGGCCGTGAGGGAGCGGTGGTGTTTAGACTTGGCTTGAGGAGTTAATTAGAGCCAGTGCAGTATTTATTACACGTCGTTAAAAATCTTTCTCATCCCTTAATATTCTTCACGCCCGATCCAAACCCCCTTTTCCCCCCCGTTTAGTGAACATGTGCGCGGTGGATTTCGGCGATATGGAACATTTCTCATTCATCCCGTCGCTCTAACCACACGGGGCTGTGAGTCAGAGGAAGCAGGAAGTGAAGCTGCCGGGAAATGATGCATCACGTCAGGCAACGCCGAGACCAATGAAGCGTATAGATCAAGAAAATCAATTAGTAATGCCGTCTGCCGTTCACTAAGGGATTGTTTGACTCGTGAGTTAAGCGTTAGTGAGCTAATGAAAGTGTTCTTTCACCCTGGGAGAACATTTACACTTATTGACATGCATATCATCAGGAGCGACTTCCTCCACTTGTTTTCTCATCAACTATTCAAAAGCATCCGAAATGGCAAAGAAAATTCATTTTTTGAAAGCTGCAAGTTTGGATGGAAGATGTAAAAGTAATTTAAACTGTCATGTTGACGTCAGATCTTTGAGGTGGGGGTCGGATGACTGGATGCAGTGCAGCATGCGTTCTGTTCTACCAGAGTGAAACATGATTCTTTGTTTTGTTAGTGGAGAGTCTGGTTAGAAGCGTACAATGAGGCGTTCAGGGCCCAGCAGTGCAATCCCCTGCAGGTTCACTGAGGACACACATCCCTCCCCCTTACCCTCCATCTCCACACTGATTGGCTCCGAGTCAGGTGACCCTTGTTCCCCCACGGGGGGAGGGCCATCAGGACCTGTACCTCTTTCAGGGTCACCTGCCTCCTTTGGGAATGCCGCCCCATGATGGGTTGTGCTGGCGCTTGTGGGTGTGGTCTTCCCTGTGGTTGTAACGAAGGGGAGGAGGAGGAGGAAGGGGGGGGGGGGGGCAACAGAGTGAGTGATTAGTGAAATGTGAATCAGCCTGAAAATCAACTTCAGAGAAATGAGGGTGAGTCCTCCCGCCACCCGTTAACATAAAGCCCCCGTGATGACCGTGAGCACGATGAGCACAGGATGAGTTCATCCATCACGTCCTCACAGACACGTCGAGCGCTGCAGAGCACAGAGCGGCTGCTTAACACCCACATTCGATCTCTCCAAACATATTCAATGACATATCGACGACGCTCCGTTTCGTGCTGTGCTGATGTTATCCAAGTCACAAACAACTCGTATGAATTTAAAAGAAATATATCATTAGCACATTCTCTTTAGACATCATCACACAGCCATCTGGATGTTTGTCAGAAGAGACTTAGTGAAAGTTAACATCATGATTTGAGAGAATGATTGATGGCCTTCAGTTTCCAAACTTCACTTTTGCATTAATATACTCCGTAATCATTTCATCCCGGCTCTCCATCTTATTTTACGTTATGACGGCTGCATTTGGAATAATTTCAAGCATATGCCGAGATGCACGCTGGGCATTCGCTGCCACGGGCCTCGTATTATCAAACTAATTTATCTTGCTGACACACTCCACATCTCGATTGCATTATTAGCTCTCTGTTGTCCTTGAGGTCCGGCGAGCAGCATGCTGCTATTGGCTCGGGCTCCCGCACTAATAAGCCATAATGTTAGCTTTCTGCAGAGCTCACAGACCGGAGGAAAAGAAAGGCTGGCTCTCTCTCACAGCGAGCCAGTTGACAGCGTTCACTCTGAATGAGGTGCCCCGTCAGTTCGCCATCTGCGCCGCGCAAATTAAAACTGTACACCAGGGGGTGTTTGGCCCTGGCACGCCGGACAATAGCTCCAGGACGTCATTACTTCAATTTATAACAATTGTAGTTTTCCGGAGTGTGCGCGTAGGATCATATTTCTCTGTTGATGATGTAAAAACAACAGAGGAACATTTGATTACCTACACAGGCAGGTGTTTGTCTCACGCTCTTCCCTCTGCTGGCGCCGCTTGTTTGGGTGACAGGGAAGTGGAAGAAAGAACGGCGTGCTTTCGAACGGTGACAGCAGCTTTGTTTGGCACGTGGGGTGTTTTATTGTCTAGGAAAGCTGATAATTGATCTTCAGACTTAAAAGGCTTTTTGTGTGAATAAACGAGAAAAAATAAATAAATAGACACCAAAAAAACAAGAGATAGAATCCGACTGCGTGTGGAGAACTTCAAACAGCGCAGTGAAGCATCAGGGCGATGAGAGCCCGTTTGATTAGGCAGGAGGGTTTGCTTATAATGTCTCGCTACTGACTGAGTGGTAATTCCTCCAGCGGGGGGGCTTTACACGCTACTGAGGCACCGAGGAGCTGCGGAGGTCTGGGCCGAAGCCTCTGGCAGACAAAGTGGCCTCTGTTCTGAGAGAGGGAGACTTATGAGAGACGCAGGATGCTCTGCAGAGCCGTAATGGCCGACATCTCCCAGCGTGATGGGCTCAGCGCTGATACTAATCACAGCGTTGGATCCACTAGCATGTTCTCTTAAAAGCCCGTTTAAACAGCAACACTCATGTCCCACTGATTGTTTAGGTTTTTAATTGGATTCCGTAAAGATGTTCTCAAAGGAGCCAACTGAGCAGATTCTTTGGGATAAACACTGGACTAGTTTTACATCGTAACATTTGGAAGAACAGATTTGCAATTATTACTACAAGTAAAGCTGCAACATGTTGCCAAACTCACAATTAGATACAAATATATATTTTTAGAAATGAATTCTGCAAAAATAATCTTGAAATAAAACCATCTGGAGGAAAACGACGTCAGCAGGGAGGATTTATCTGATCGTCCGATAGCAGCGTCGGACTTTCATTGTTAAAAGGTGAAATAAGCTTCGTCATGCCGCCTCGTGTGTAGTCTAATACAAACTGGGGTTTTAGATCTTTAAATTCATCTTTGAGTGAACTATTGAAGTTCCTGAAGTTTTATAGACAAAATAATATTCTTTTAATCAAAGAAATAATAAGCGGGGCTAATTGATGAAGAAATTAATTGTACGTTTTAGCCGCATGTGTTTAAAGAAAATGGAAATATAGGCTACAAGTAATTATTCATTTCATTATGTTGAGTTTCAGCCATTAATCAAACGTGTCACTGATTAATCTTCTGTCAAATGTTTCAGCACGTTCAGCTTGTGGGTCATTTCTGATGACGCCGTACCTGCTGGTGGTGCGGGTGAAGTAGGGTCTGTCGTTGACCGAGGGTACGGACTCGTCCATGAGCGGGTACGACTTGATGAAAGTCAGCGTGTCGTCGGGGAAGGTGGTGGACGACTTATAGGCGGCGGCGGAGCCCTCCCCGGCACAGCATCCCGGCCTGTGCAAGATAAAGGAAAGAACCCGTCATTACTTCCAGGGGAAAAGATGTGCAAACACTGGCAGCTGTTGTGTTTTGGGGACGAGCAGGAGGGAAGAACAGGTGTCTCGTGTCTCTGCTTGGCTTTTTTGTTTGGGGGAGACGTGCGTGCGGAACAACAACAGCAGCAGCTGCACAAACACTGCATTGTGAAAGGCAGAAAAACATGTTCTTGGAAAGTGACAGTTTGTTATTTAAAAAGACGTTTCTTACCTCGGCTTTGGGACCTGATCCTCTGGAACAGGTGTCCACGCCGTCTCACTGTTCCTCTGCTCTTTGAATTTGCCACTGAAGGCCTTTTCGATGTCGTCCATGTAGAAAGCGCAGACTGCTGAGCCGGTGATGCTGGTGAAGGGAGGAAGACGACGTGAGAAAGAGCGAGACTAAAGGTCTGGCACAACCTCTTCAGCATATACCGACGTGGTCACATGAAAATACTTCTTTATTTATCCTGCGAGTTGTTGTGCTGCCTGGATTTGTTTTTTATTTGTGTTACTGTTGAATGATTTCATTATAAGGAAATCATTCAATATAATCTATTTGTGAAGTGAATCTGTCAAAGAATGGATCAGAGAGCCCAGAACTGTGTCAAGATAACTTCAGAGATAAATACAGAAAGTACTGAAGGCCACACCCACACACACACACACACACACACACACACACACACACACACACACACACACAATAACATTGATTTAAACCTGTTGGCCTGTGTGGTGAAGACGCCGAGCACGGCCGGCCGGTGGTTGATCTGCAGCACGTTTGTCAGCGACTGCAGAACATCAAAGTAGAAGAAGGAGTCGCCCGGGACCGAGCAGTTCAGCCGGGCTTTGAGGAATGACGTCCAGTAACGTTCCAGCACTCTTGGCGAACCTCCATTGTCATTCTTACAAACACGTGCAACTCTGGAGAAAACCACCTGAGGGGACACGAGGGGAAGATCCTTAATGGTGACAACTCCAAATCGTAAATCGTGTTCAGCGACATGGAATAATGAGCAGCCGTCGGCTGCTGGACGGACCCCCACCTTGCCGAGAGTAGTGTACTCCACTGCGATCTCGCTGAAGAAGAAGTAAACGTAGTTCCCATACTCAATAGCGTGGAGGAAATGGGGCTCTGTGGGAAGAAAACACGCGTGTCAAACACGTTGGCGGTGAAGCTTAACCTCAAGTGTGACGTGTGCTTTGTGACCAGGCTGCAGGAGGAGCCGCTAAACACAGATGCTCCTTTTGGGAAAATGGATCCAGGAGAAATGCAGAGCGTTCAAAAATGGCAAATCTGAATATAAAAGGACACGAAGATAACGAGCGTTCACAGAGATAACATTAATTGTAAAAAGTGAAAGAGCAGCGCTGATAGAAATACCTTTATACCTCAAGTCAAACGCACGAGAGACATTTATAGAGCTGAAGATCAGAAGCATGTTATAGATTATAAACACACACACACACACACACACACACACACACTAATCAGCAACGATTGTGATGATCTGTTTGTTGTGAAAGTCAAACAAACATGATGGGAAATTAAATACATACTGAAAGGACCTGGACTTTTGAAAACACTTTTTAATGAGGGCGAGCAGGAAGTCAATTAATCAAGAGAAACAATTGGTCAATTACTAGATAATGAAAAACTTGCACTCGGAGATCGTAACACCTGAAAGCGACACAACAGAGAGTGACGCGTCGCTGGCCGAGAACAGACACCCGCTGGCAGCAAACAAAGAAACTTATGGAGTTGATGTTAGTTACATCTGATGCAATCGGTGCGTAGCAGAGAGATGAGAAGCCTGCTGCCTGAACGACACAAGATTTAAATATGTTCGTTATCCTCTGAGCTCCACGAGTCCTGGGATTTTACAGACTTGGAATCAGATTCAGATTCAGCAATCAGAACGAAACTGTAGTCGTTGACGTCAGTCTTCAAGTCCCACCTGTACGCTAACACGCTACATGTCACACCAACATGCTGCCCGCTCACCTCGCAGCCATTTGGAGTCGTACTTGACCGTACGCAGAACGGGACTACTTTCTCCCAGACTCCGGTAAATCACTGCGTCGCTCGCCAAGAAGTCCGTCATGGTGGCCGAGTAGAAATCACCACCTGAGGAATAAAGAGAAGAAAGTAATCGACACGTCAGGGATCATAATTCCCACCAATAACCAACTTCTTTCAAGCGTCTATTTCACAGGGGCCTTTTTATTGCCCTTTAAAAAGGAGGCGGATGATCACAGATGCAGGAGAATGTGTCACTTTTAATAACACCGCCTGTGAACTTTGCAGAAATGTCAGTGGAAACCTGGCAGGATCGAGCCCGGCTCTCCCTGAACTTGACCCCCGACATGTTCACAACACATCGGCTTCCTCCTCTGATGATTAGTGCAGAACATCTAACCACAAATTACAATCCATCGAGGGGCACATTCAGATTACAGCCTGCGATAAACCTGTGCACTGATACTTAATTACCCAGGCAGACGACGTCGTAGTTAAAGTCTCGCATTACATTTTTATATTCTACATTTTTTTATTAAATGACTGCTAATCCAACATTTACATATTTAATTTAGTACAAATGTTATGCACTTTTATATCAGAGACATGATGTGTTCTAGAAAGTCGAGGTTTCTGTAAACAGACTCTATAAACTTGTTTCAGTTCATCCGTGACCGAGAACATGAAGTCTGCATTATCCTCCGTCAGTTACATTAAAAATAATGATGTATATTCTGCATTTAACCTGCATCGACCGCGCCAGAACATTAGTGCAGACTTGATGCTGAAGCTTCAACCTGTGAAAGATGCTCTGCTCTTTAAAGATCCTCTCAGAGAAGTTAGAAATGATCCTGATGAACACATTTAACACTTTGATTCAGTCGTGACATTCAAGTCTGCTGCATTTTCAAATTAAGTCTCGATTGTCTCTCTTCACTCAACTATCATAATGCATTCAATCGTGATGCAACATTAGGATTCAGTCACGCACCCCGACTGTCACCACTGAGAACATTATATTACATCAATAAACACCACTTTAATACAAATAATACAAGTCTAATCTAAATATTACTGGGACTTTAAGGACAGTAACAGCACAGATGGGGAGCTGCAGGAGTCGCTTCATCTACAGCCTCGCCTCTGAGTTCGTCTACAGCGTCTGATTCATCCGCCTGACTCACCTGCAAAAAGGCCGACGTTGGACTGACGGGACTCGAAGGGGCATCGAGACTCTCCAACACAAGAACAGAACCAAACAGGAACACAACTTCACCAAATGTATTTGGTAAAAGAGAAGAGACAGATATAAAGACATGTTCACTGACCATACGCTAAATCCAGCGCCGTGTTTTGCTTGCGAGTGGTGGCCAGGACATCTGGAGAAGAGCAAACACATTAAGAATGACTTCAGTGTATGGGGTTATGATTTGGGAAAGTTTCCTGCTTTCTGGCCTAAAAGTTTGTTCATTTCTAAAATGGGAAATCAGTGTCCTGCGTGCTCTGATTACATCTCAGATGAATAAACCCACTTTGTCTTATATAAAAACATTTCTCTGAGCAAATGCTTAATTAACATAAAAAGAGGGAAAGCAGCGCTTGTGAACGGGGGGCGGACAAACTCCTCTTCAAGCTCCTTCAACACGGACTCAATTGCTGCCCTCGTTGAAATAAAAACATGGTAATGCTTCATTATAATTTGTTAGAGCCGCAATCACTTGTCCCCGCTGTCGCTCTGCAATCAAGATCTGATGGCAGTCAATAGGTGCTTTCTCTTTCTTTATCGCTCATGGAAATCACAGAGAATAAATAAATGTCTCACCGTGGCAGGTATCAGGGTGCTGATGGTAACCGTTCTCCACATCCTGTTCAAAGCCGCCTCTGAAGAGAGAGAAACACACACACACACACACACACACACACACACACACACACATCAGTGAATTTGCATCAAACAATTTCCCTAACTGTCCGTTTCTTACAAAGCACCTCTCGAGTCTTCCCAAAATTGGTTTTGTTGATGAGGACTGTTTGGAGACGGGGAGGTAAGTGCACCGGAACAAAATTTAATTTGTTTTGTGTCTGACTGAGGTCAGAGAGTCTGCGCCTCGCTTTTACTTTTGAGACACAGGCGGTGGCCGGACCTGAAGGTAAAAGCCCCCCCTTGGATCTCCAACAAGGTTGTATGTCATCACTTTAGTGGCGTTCAGCAGATTCCCTGTCCCACCACCTCCTCCCCTTCCTGCTCCAGTGTGGACATCTAGGTCAGAGAGGACACGGCGTCAAAGGAATACTTTATAAGGCCGTAAATACAACTGTGAAGCTAACGCCATAGAAAGAAATGTCACCGGGAAACCTTGTAAACACACACACACACACACACACACACACACACACACACGGTCGCAGCTGCAAAATCCACAAACAAAAGTCTTTTATGTTGCGTGAGTTGTGGCTGAATGCAAAGCATCTGAGATTATGAAAGGCAACACATGCATCATTAAGATTAAGTTTTAATTGATGTATTGTACGAGAGTCAGGTCCATAAAAGAAGTGTGTGAAGTGAGAGGTCCTGCTGTCCCGAGCAGAGAGGACTGTTTATCTCTCCGCCGCAGATATTAAGCTGCTATTTTCCAACATGCTGTTAACAAGGTTGTAAAGCTCTGGTATACGACAAGAAGGAAGACCCAGCAGAGTGTGTGTGTGAGAGGAGGTTGAACACATGCAGAGCAGAATCAACACCTTCTGTAGCAACAAGGTGACACACACACACACACACACACACACACACACACACACACACACACACACACACTTTAACAGTCCATTAACACGTGGCTTGATTTCTACGACGCTGAGTTGCCTCCTTAGACACAAACTGAGTGTTCTGTTGTTCTACACGACCTCAAACTGTAGCAAAGTAATCATGTGAGTGGACACAAGAACAGGAACAAAATCAGGGCAGGAGCAGAACAACACAATCTGACGTTAGCACAGTTACTTATATCAAATGTGGAAACTCTATATTGTTTGTATGGTTCAGTGCTGGACGTCACCGTGGGTGTTTGGATCGTGTCCAGAAGCTTCGGGCACAATACAACTTTCCGAGCTCATAGATTTACTCTCCTTTTGGTGTAAAAACTCCGATTGTGGGTTCAAAATGCGGCTTCACAACAACAACAACTTGATTTATTACTTAAAACGACAAAAAGTTGAGACGTCACAACAAAGATTTGGAAACCATGAGCTGCACATTGAGAGGTCTCTTCTTTCACAGGATGAACACCGAGGACGAGAGGGTGAACGTCGGCTCTGCGCACATGTGACGATACAATTATCACAAATAGAAATGTTCCACGTGAACTCCCCGAGACGTGTGTACTGTAAGTGGTTTGTGTGTGTTCACTTCACTGAACCTGATGCAATCCGACACAACATCTCTGGCCTACATATCCTGCAGTGGATCCTCCGAAGCAACATCGAGTTCAGCGTTGGTGAGATTTGGTTATAGATGTGTTTTCCAGTTCGGCTTTCACAACAGGAAGCAGACGCACGAGGAGAAGCAAGAAAGAAACATGTGACCGAGAGAACACATGACAGCAGGGAACTCACTCGCAGCGTTGTCATAAATATTAAATGTTTTGATCAGTGGGACACAACATGTTCACATCTTTTAGGATTGTTTTGTTAAGGTCGTCATGTTGTCTTTGACAAATTAGTTTTTCAATGTGTACAGAGTACACAACGGGCTAAATTGCATTCAACAACTAACCAGAGAACATATTTATAAACACAACGATAACTCCAGCTATATGGCACTGCGAGCATAGAAAGAGAAGCTTTCAGTCTCTAATCAGGAATCAGATTTGTGTTCTTTAAATCAAATACAATCTAGTTTTAAATCAGATCAGAAATCACAGTGTTGACCCGACGTCTCTCCTGCAGAGCGACATGATTTGAAGTGAAACAGCAGTTTGTTAATCACAAAACAAAGACGTCAGAAGGTGTGCAGCGACTGCAGGATCGTTACACGATGGCAGATGAAGACAGATGGATTTGACGCTTTAAGGTTTTGTTGTATCGTTGAAGACGAGCCTCTACGTGTGGACAGAGCAGCTGTCTCAGCAGTCTGGTCAGTGAAGCTGCATGTTCATGGTTGGGCAGCCATTCATGTCTTTGACCACACACACACACACACACACACACACACACACACACACACTCTCTCTCTCTCACTCAATCCCCTCTCGTCCTCCAGTTTTCTCGGGGAGTCCCAGAGACAGATTCCTTGATATGATTTACACTTCCTCCCTCTCACCAGCTGTCTGGATTGTCATCTCGTGCACTTTTTTCCATGCTAGGGGGAACAAGACGCGTCTGGGGGGGCTGCAGAGAGAAAGAGTTGTAGGAGAGGACGGCGATGATTGGATGCAGCTCGGTATGCACTTCTTTAATAATTCTTCATCAATCCTGTGTGTTACACTTTGTACGTAGCTGAGATATGACACCGTGCAGGTCCTTCATGACACCGTGCAGGTCCTTCGTGGCACGTGCAGGCTCGTGCACCGTGCAGGTCCTTCGTGACACCGTGCAGGTCCTTCAGTGACACCGTGCAGGTCCTTCGTGACACCGTGCAGGTCCTTCATGACACCGTGCAGGTCCTTCAGTGACACCGTGCAGGTCCTTCGTGGCACCGTGCAGGTCCTTCATGACACCGTGCAGGTCCTTCGTGGCACCGTGCAGGTCCTTCGTGGCACCGTGCAGGTCCTTCGTGGCAACGTGCAGGTCCTTCGTGGCACCGTGCAGGTCCTTCCTGGCACCGTGCTTCATGGCACCGTGCTTCATGCACCGTGCAGGTCCTTCATGGCACCGTGTAGGTCCTTCTGGCACCGTGAAGGTCCTTCGTGGCACCGTGCAGTCCTTCGTGGCACCGTGCAGGTCCTTCGTGGCACCGTGCAGGTCCTTCATGGCACCGTGCAGGTCCTTCATGGCACCGTGCTTATGGCACCGTGCTTCATGGCACCGTGCAGGTCTTCATGGCACCGTGTAGGTCCTTCATGGCACCGTGCTTCATGGCACCGTGTAGGTCCTTCATGGCACCGTGCTTCATGGCACCGTGCAGGTCCTTCATGGCACCGTGCAGGTGCTTCATGGCACCGTGCAGGTCCTTCATGGCACCGTGCAGGTCCTTCATGGCACCGTGCAGGTCCTTCATGACACCGTGCAGGTCCTTCATGGCACACCGTGCAGGTCCTTCATGGCACACCGTGCAGGTCCTTCATGGCACACCGTGCAGGTCCTTCATGGCACACCGTGCAGGTCCTTCATGGCACACCGTGCAGGTCCTTCATGGCACACCGTGCAGGTCCTTCATGGCACACCGTGCAGGTCCTTCATGGCACACCGTGCAGGTCCTTCATCGCACCGTGCAGGTCCTTCATGACACCGTGCAGGTCCTTCATGACACCGTGCAGGTCCTTCATCGCTCCAGAGAGTATTTCATGTTATTTATTCATTGTTTTTTTCATTGTCTTATTGTATTTATTTGCACATATACACGTATAAGGAAACATCTGAACACTGTGCAGAAGAGGTTAGAAGCAAAAATGGTCTTACTGTAAGAATAAAAAGATAAAACACAGATGCATTACAATGTAATCTGTGAAGTGTTATAAATGTAAAAGTGTTAAAGTCCTCGTGACGGATGTTAGAGACGCTCTTCTGGGTACGAAAGATACGGATTGAAGTCCGACAACACGAAAGATAAAAGTCCTTCGAGTGTAAACGACTTCTGATAGGTGAACATATTTATACATGAATACACAAGTCTGATAAATGTTCACATTAACAATTCATAGAAATTAGTTTTTTCTGAAGAGGAGCACACGAGTCGCACATCTTAGCAAAGATAATCACTGAAAACGTCTTTTTGGATTATGAACCTCATATTGAAATACGTGGGACACAGAACACATCCAGCTGTGTGTTCATTTAAAATGCCATTTCATTCATTTTGTTTTCTCCTAAAATGATATTTCTCTGCATCCATTTCTTCTTTTAATCTTGTGCACATTTATAATTGCTTCCAATTTGTATTGAAAGTGTTTTAAACATAATTGTATTGTTGTTATTGTTGCACAAAGCCTCACATTACATCATAGATTAAGCGCCAACAATTACAGCGATACCATTTCCTTTTCTCCACCAGTAGCAACATGTTTGTGTTAATATCACGGCGTGAACCTTTAATTGAGTCCGTGCATTTAATGAGACCCCCGGGACCTGACCGGAGCCGCCTCCTGGACAGAGACCACTCTGTTAGTTCACAGGTCAGCACGCTGGAAAACAGAAACCCAGTGGAACGTAAAGTCTTGAGTTATTTGGCTCCCTTTGGATCCGTCCCCCCCACACAGTGAGATTTACAGTGTGAGCCGGAGGGCTCGTACTCCCTCCTCCTCTAATGGCCTGCAGTGAATCAAAGTCCAAACCCGTGATGTCACCTCTGAGCTCCGTTGAATAAAACCCGACATCACTTTGTGTTGGAGCCTCAAACTTTCTCTCTTTAAAGAAATATATCCGTGGCGTTTGTAAAGTTTCATCTCGTCCCTCGCTGCTCTGCTGTTTCAGTGGTGTGAAAGAAGCTGATGCATTATTGCCTTCATCAGCACATCTTGTGTTCTGTCAACAGATTGCCGTTTCTCCGTCTTGTTGTGCCAACATGTTCTTCCACCAACATCAAGCGTTTGAAGTCACCTGAAGCAGAATCTGGTTCCCAGTGAAGCGCTCAGATCTGCAGCTTCGGGGTCTCGTCCACATCTGATGTGGTTTTCCAAACCTTTTTTTTTTTAATATATAATTTCCCAGTTATTTCCACTTGTGCGGCTGCACTTTGAGCTCACAGCTGTTTGTTGTGTCATCATTGAAACACATATTGAAGTGCTGGCTGCCAGACTTCTCCACAGCTCTGTAGGTGTGTGTTCATCGTACGTGTCCTTTTCATTTTATTAATCATGCAGGCTCTGGTACATTAACAGATGCACTGTAGCTGTACGCATGAGATACAGTGTTTAATGCACATTTATATCATGCTTTAAATCTTAACTGAAGTTATTAACTGTCTATTTTACTTTTTTATTTACGGTTCTTTATATTAATTAAAACTATTTGAAGTTTGTTATATTATGCTATAACGTTATCTTTTGTTTGTTATTATTGAACTGTAATACATCCATCCTTTTTATTAACCAACTTTAAGATGTGAGGAATTTAATATTTTGTCATTTCATTTTGACTTAATATTCCATAATCACTCCGGCTTTACTGTGTCTGTGTGTGTGTGTGTGTGTGTGTGTGTGTGTGTGTGTGTGTGTGTGTGTGTGTGTGTGTGTGTGTGTGTGTGTGTTTATGGTATTATAACCCTAATAATGATACTTTCACAGAAAGCTCTTATATGATATAATAACTTTGCAGTTTGTAATTTCCATTAGCATTAATGAGGTACAACTAAAACAGCACACAAGGACAGAACCAAACACATAACATCTGTGTGTCACATGAGCAGCCGCAGAGTGTCTTACCTTGTAGTTACGGCAGGTGGGGTTGAAGGCGTTGGTGCCGCAGGCGAAAAGTGTCTCGTCGTTACGCGGCACCAGCACTTTGATATAGTTGTAACATTCGTCCTGTCAGGTGGAAACCAGAGAGATGTTATTGTGCATTAGGGACCTGGTCCATGTTGGCTCGTGGCACGCCAACCTCAGAATCAAAGAGTGTGTATCGACACACACACATAAGCTACCTGCAGACCAATGCTCATTACAAATCTTCTGTGCAGGAAACAAAAGGCGGAGTGAAAAATAAAGCAGAATGAGAGGAAGATGTGTGCGCGTCTGGGAGATGATACTCACGCTGTTTTTCCCTCTCACGGTGCACTTCTCCACATCCTTCGTCTTCCAAGTCAGTTTCTGAAAAATGAACAGACAGCCAAGTGTCAGCTCAAAGACGCCTGCTTCTCTCCATCCCTGCGTTTCTTGCTCCCAATTGTTCAAGTGCCATTACGAGACAGCTGTGATGAAAATCACATTAGCTTCAGTAAACTCTTGTGGAATACATCAAACAAACGGAGAAATATCAAGAACGCCGGCGCAGCCAGTCAGCGGGCAGCTAAACAATGTGCTTCTTCAGTGATAACAATCACTCACTCACACACACACACACACACACACACACTGGGATCAATGTTTGCATCACTTCACAGTCTATATGAGGAGCAGTCAATTAGCCCCAATTAACCTTGTGGCCAGCAGCTCTGGCCCTCGTCCTTCACACAGACCGCTGCACACTTCCTGTTTCAGTGCCGGCCGTCCAGCGGGATGTTATGGAAAAAGATCTATCAACTTGTTAACAAGCTTTGCCAGTTGAAGGTTTAATGTGCTCCCTTCAATTGTCG
Source organism: Cottoperca gobio (assembly GCF_900634415.1). Classification (NCBI taxonomy): domain Eukaryota; kingdom Metazoa; phylum Chordata; class Actinopteri; order Perciformes; family Bovichtidae; genus Cottoperca; species Cottoperca gobio. The sequence continues at coordinate 2,260,662 of NC_041370.1, read as the reverse complement.
GCTAATATAATGACCAGAATGTTCTCAGAGCTCATAAATAACAGAGGATGCTGGCGGTTATGTAGTCGCAGATCTCAGTCAGTCTTTTGTCAACAGAGTGCGACAGTGTGGAGATGACGGGAGCTTCACGTCTCACTCGGTGACGGAGCAACACTTGGGTATTAAGGGACGGGCTCTGCAGAATATGGTCTAGTTTGAACTCCCTATTGTGACTCTTTATCCTGCATGCATTATTTTAAATGTATAATAATAAGTAATTATCCTCAACCTTTATTCATACGCATATTTTTAATTACTTTCTTGACATTGAATCTGTACTTGCAGTGTTTCATATACACACAAACACACACCCACACACAGGATATTTAATTACTCTATATGCATACCTTTAAATCTTGCTTATATTACAGGATGTCCTCGTCTCTCAACGAAATGAAAATTGAATATATTGTCACAATAAAGAAATAGAAATAGCACGGATGAAGGATGACTTCTAGTTTAGATGCTGAAAGGTACAAAAACTGGAGAAATGTTCATTATTTGTTCCTTTTTTTTGTCAGCTTAGTCTTAAATTCATCTCAAGGTGTTCTCAACTACAACCTGCCAACAAGCCACCCGGTGGTAAAACACATTTTAATGCCTTATTGGAACCCGGACAAAAACAATTTGTCTGACAGGCACCTTGTTCTCAGAGATGGTTCTGCATTTTATTGGACACTTTTCCTTCCATCGGTCAAAGCAGAAAATACTCAGAAAGGGAGAATGTAATCTGTGTGTGAAACGGTGACATCAGCACTTGAGGGATTTGCTTTACACCTTTAAACAAAGCATTGTTTGATTTCCACTGCATACAGTATTAATGCGTTTTGTATCATCAACAAATCCCTTAAAATGGCCAAAACCACCATTTCATTTAGTTATTCAATAGTTCTGACTCCTTTCGTTTTTGTCGCACTTGGCCCAGAGCCCAAAGCCTATTGGCTCTTTGTGCAGATAATAAGTTTAGAAATGGATCTTTAATTTCTTACAAAAGGCTCAGTCCTTTCCTAACACAGATGTGCTCTGTCGTTTTTAGAAAACATTATTCAAACGGGAGTAAATGGAGCTTTTGTAGGGGACTATTTTCTGCAGGTGGATTGATACAGATTGAGTTGTTCCCGCTTACCTTTAGCTTCATCCTTTAAGAGGAGAAGCCTTCAGCGCTACAGGGTGTTGCACATCTTTTGGTGAAACACAAGAAAATCTATCCACAGAATATTACAAATCAATATGACAAACTTATTTAAAGCCAGCGCTCGGCCCCTCGAGGTCCATGCACGGAACGTCTCCAGCGGGACTTTGTGGAGTCAGCGTTATGGTAATGGACCTTGGCTTGTCCACGCTCCATTTAGTTTACTAATAATTACTTATGGCCACAGAAGCCCGGGTGGATCCGCGATGTGATGAATGCCCAGTGTGAAAAGTGAAGAAGTGATGGATTTGTGATGAAGAGGAAGGCGACACACCTCCTGGTGATACGAGTCAGAAGAGTAAGAAGCAGAATCTGGGTCTTCAATCATTTTCCACTCAGTTCATTTTTGGGTAAATGGCTAAAAAATGCTTTCATCTCCAAACATTCAATCTCCAACTTCTCACACAACACAACTGAATCAAGATTATCTGTCACGGTGCTGCTCAAACCTTCCAGTTTACACGTGCATCAATAGTTTAAATCTCCCTGACATGCAGTGGTGGCCTCATCACAATGCATATCCATGTGTAGCACCAATCTAAACACGAGGAAATACGTCTGGGCCTCTGAGTGCGTTTATTTAAGTGCAATCATGTTTGACAAATGAGATTCAGACAGGAAGGAGCATGGCCCTTCATACGCCACAAGAGCCCCGCTTCACTTGTATTGGATATACGTCTGAAGAGAGATTGCTTAATACTTGAATGGAACGGCAGACGAGGGTAGAAAGGAAAATAATGACATACAAACATTACAAGAGATTTTCCCGTAGTCTCAAGAGCACCTTACATCACACCTCGCTGTTTAGCATTCAACATATCACTATTGACCAGCTGAACTTTTGTATCATCGCATATTAAATGACCACACGTCAAACACATTTTAACATCGAGTCATTCCAAATCTTCGCCAGGAACTCAAATTATTGGTGTTGATTCTGAAGGATTAAGATGCGTCAAACACAGGAAATCAACAGAAAATAAATAAACAATGTGTGAAATACATGGATATTAAACACTGACACAGAGGTGAGTCTGAACGAACACCAGCACATGGTGTCATGATTGCAAACAGACTTTCCTACCTGCTGTGGGATTATCTGCTCAGACGACGTGGCAAGATTGATGGCAAACACATGGTCCCTGCAAGAGATAGAATCCACTGTTAGTGGCGCCATCGTACTGTGTTGAAGGCATCTGATGCCAGCATCTCACCAGAACCTGCTTTACAGAACAACTACGCTTCAATAGGACGGATCGAAGCTGTTCAACAACAGATTAATAGACAACATTTATTGGCTTTTCAGCTTCATGAAAACTTTCCCCCGACGCTAAAAGTTTCCCCAACCATCGACACGAGCCGTATGAATCACTCTGTGAAGTGAGGCGTGCACTTTGTGGGCTGCAGCTGTGGCAAATATTAAGTCCATTTAAGTCCATTAGAAATCTCCAAACCCTTTTAGATAGGAGGGTCTTGGCAGCGAGAGCACCGCCAGTTGAGAGGGAGCCAAAAACTGGAGCGGAATTTATTTTTGCACAATGGAAAATAGACGGGGGGAGGGGCACCCTCGTACTTTTTTAGATAATTAACCTGCGACATCTTGATCGAGAGTGGAGCAACGTGCAATTAGGCTAAGAGATGCACTCGCAGAACTAACTTCGGAAGTTCAGCCAGACGTGAAACTTTTGGAGTGGAGGTGCTGCCTGGGAGTCACGCCGCTACACGTTTACATTCAAGTCTCGCAACAGGAAGCATGCTTTCAGACGAGCCAGAATTCACTGTTGACCCTTTTGGAAGTTTTGGATTTATAAATGACGTCCCTTCCAAGAGCCCGTTTGCACGTTGCCCAGCTATCAGCGGAAATGAGAACTGAATTGACTTCATGCTAAAAGACTAAATCGTTTGATACACGCCGATGGATACTCCAGTGTCTGATGAAGCTGCCCAAGGCTTTGGTAACTCGTGATCATATTTCTGCATATTTCTAAGGTTGAATATTTATTTTTGCCGAGGAAGGTCGAGTCCTAAGACTTCTTTCCTTCATCTCGTCGGAGGTCAAGGAAAAGTGGACATTGAACATCATTGTTTGGGCGATTCGACATCAGTGTAGTCGACTGTCCATTATCAGTTTTCAACGACTACCATCTAAGTAAAAGCGAGAGAGGTCGAGGTTGTTAAGAGTATGTATACGTTGTTCAACGATCATCTTGAATCCCTTCCTTCCTGAAACATAAGTGACAGAAAATGTTTTTGCAGACACTATACAGTATTATTGACTGCTAAACATATTACGTGGGCACATTAGGTAATGGCACGCTTCATGCATCAGAAGTTCCCGCTCAGTAAACAAAGCGACAGATCCTTTGATGCTGACAACTGACCGGGCAGCGATGTAGAGCATGCGGTTGATCCTCAGCATCCTCTGGAAGTCCAGGCCCAGGCGGACGGTGTCGTTGTCCGACATGAGTCCCTGGAAGCTGGGATAGAGGTAGGAGGCTGCACGGGTGAAGACAAGGAGAGACAAAGAAAATGTTCAAGTAGACTGCAGCTGCCGAGGAAAGATTCTCAGCTAAAGTTTGCAAACATGAGACAAACGCATCTGGTGCCTTTCACGTCTTTTTTCAGAAGTGGGGAAGTCAAACCCGACTTTAGTTCAGTGAGAATTAATAAAACATATATTGGGAAACTGCAGGCCGGCTTTCAAAACCATGCAATTTATTTCTGGTTGTCACATGTCAGGGCTTTTACAAACAGCTCTGTTTGTTAGTTTCAGCTTTGCAGAGACACAGAAGGCTCAACTGTTATCCACAACAAATCAGCAGCTTAGAAACGCATTAAACCTTCGCAGTTCAAGTAAAGCAAGGTTACAATTTGGCATATTGTGCCAAAAGAATCCTGAGCATACACTGTATGCTAATGTGCTCTTGTGTAGGTGGATGAGCAAGGGGAGGAATAGCATCTAAAGATGCAAATTAGCCGGTCGTGTCACAGAAGTCGGTCTAATTTAAATAAACGGATCCTGGTGAGCATTTCTTTACTTACATGTCTGGGGACTGTGCCAAGTGAGGACAAGGAAACATCTGTCTGTCTGGTCAACACACAGCTCATCTGTCTCTGAGGTAATTACAGTTCAACTTACTGTTGATCTGAACCTCTTCTGCAAATATCCACCACACCACATATCAAATCTCCGTTACTGCAGGACGGATGCATTAAGAACTTCCATATGAATCAGGCGTGTTCACACGAACGCTGAGAGATAAGATGAACGGAGGGAAGCGGTGCAAAGAGAAAGAAGAATATACAGTAAAGCCAACTCCTGTGCACTACGGCTGATTTACATTAGTCCTTCTTCCTGTTCTGCATTTTAATTCTATTTTGCCTTTTTTCTCCTCCAGCAGATTAACTCACTGGAGGGAAATATTAATTTAAACAATGGCAGACGGTGTCCAGCACTTAAATAATGACTTCCAGTCAGGAGATGGACACGGCTCTTGCATAAGTTCGATAAAAATATAATTTTACATCACACACCGTTTCATTTTTAAAACCAAGCAAAGATTCAGCTCAAGGCGACGGCGCAGTGGATCTGTAAAGTACTGTATTAAGTGCCCTCCAGCCCTCCATCTGACCGGGGCTGCGGTGAATTAGCAGAAATACACCACAATCGGAAATGAGTTCCTCTGCAGGGAGCCGTATGTTCCCCTAACGGCTGGTCTCGAATCGACTGTTTAAAGATTTAAACGCCTAATGGCTGGCTGAGCGCTGGACCCTGCTGTGTCTGGTGAAGAGACTCCCAGTGGCTCATCGGCCCACCCTGCTACCCTACCCCCCCTCCTGGCAAAGGAGGATTCTCTAATTACTCTTCAGCACTTTCACATCCTTTAAAGCGTGGGGGTCAGCTGGGGCTCTGCTCAGGGCAGCGTGCAGGAGCAGCTGATGTTATTCAACATCACATGGAGGATGCTGGCCAATCACTGCAGTCTGACATCAGCCCATCATGCATCATTAATCTGAAACGTTTGATAATTAATCAATAATTTAAGTCATTTTTCAAGCAAAACACCAAATATTCCTTGTCCTAATTTATAGTTAACTGAATTAGAAAACTTTGGATGAGATCATCTTGGGCTCTAGGAAACTGTGAAGGGCATTTTTTAATAATATAAACTATTGGACGATTAAGCAATAATGAAAACAAATAGTTGCAGCTCTTTAAACAACGTCGTGCAGCAATATGTGCACATTGTGCAGTGAACGGCCACATGCTAATGTTTATCTTCTAATGTTTACTTTATCAATGTGATGCATACACAGTTGTCTCAATATTATTATAAAGTATTAATGTTTATTCTGCATTGGCATCTCACAAGGTTTCAAAGTAATGGATGCATTAGTTCATCTCATGCATGTGTGTGAGGGTTACAGCAATATACTCATTCATATACATCAAGCTTTATAATAAAGAATCTGTAAATGGCAAAGTCAAACTGTGGACTCTTTTCATATATCCATCATGGCATGGTTCCAAAAAGTGGAATTAATTCACCAATCAAAAGCGATTAGTTACTTTCAATGATCACCGAGGAGATGAGACGGGCCATCATGTGGTAAAGACTTTGTGTGTGTTGGTGTCAGTGAGAAGTTTTAGTGTGGTGTAAATCACAAGTTCATGTTGAGTGAAATTGTCGGATACAGTCCTTAGTTGGGACAAAAACGTATAATATACTTTATAACTTTGCCCTCCACATAATAGTTGGACATTAATCATGAGCACATGATTTATGAAGTATATGCATCCTGCTGAGAATAACATTTTGGGGGGAAAAAGTGACTGCTTTTCTTATCATCCCCTAAATGTCCTTGACTGACTGACTTGTATCAGAGCAAAGTTTGTCACCAGTGTGCACGTGCAACAGGAACACTAGATGTGGTGCGTCACAAATGCAGAAAGCAAGCGTTAGCGTTAGCATTAGCATAGTGAACGTTTCAACAGCAGACATGGAGTGTGCAGTTTCTGGATGAAGCCTGAGCTGCGTGCCGTCATCATGTGACCTGCTCAACCTCAGGAGAGCAGCGGTGGACTGGGCGAGGCCAGAGCCAGAGCTTCTTAATGAAGGGAGAAAGATTTGATGTGCTTCCAGCTCCCTCTCAGAGTTTTTACGTTGGAAACCCATGTGAAACTAAATATTAATCATAACTGCAGTACAAACTGCAGCTTCTTCTACAAGCAACTCCAGTAAATGAATATCTTTACTTTCCTCAAACCTCCTCGGCACACGGGAACAAAGACGGGACTGAGGTGAGTCGTCGGTCCACTTTCCAAAAGAAAGTAGTTAATTTTATAGACTTCATGAAATACAACCATTCATAATGGACGTCTCACAGAGTTGTGCGGGACCTTGTGCCACGCCGTCACCTGCTGGAACCAGAGGTGATAAATTGCTCTCATTACACCTGGGATGGAGCTCCACATATAGCACTATTAGCGCAGCTATTCCTGCTAATGGCTGCGTTACTCTCTTCCAGATAGATCAATTACAGTGTGTGGGCCATGGTCTCATCCACCTCTTAAATCAATTATGGGCCATTACATTCAGCAGCCAGGACCTCTGCTGTGGACCTCCCCAGTGATTGGGTGCCTGGCTGGTCCGATGAAGCCGTGTCTTGAGTATCACAGATGTACAAGAACCTCCTCAGTTAAACTCTCGTCCTACCGGCTGGTGCTGAAGCTGCAGTCCCATGCAGGAAGTGATAGTTCAACATTAGCCTTGAAGGGCCGTCAGTGTGATTGCTGTTTTAATTAGTTTGTTCAAATCAACATTTGTTATCAACATTGCTGTTTTACACGAGTGAAAATGTTGTTTTTAATGTGATTCAGCCAATTTCACCTCAATGTAGTGTGTATATATACATTTATATTTGTAAACCTCTAGTTTAGTTTAGCAGGTGTGAACCAAGGACAACATTTTCCTTTGTTGTCTTTTGAATTCTGCTGCGTGTTGTGTTCACACTAACGTATAAAAACAACAGGTGCAAACATGAAGTCGTGGACTTCATGTTTAACTCATTCTTCAGATTAATAGTTTTCATGTCAGCAACCCAACCGGGCGAACACGTCAGTCGGACCGAACAGAACCGACCAGGTTAAGCTGAAAAACATTTGATATCATATAATATCAATATATTAGACTCAAGTCAAACGTAGTGTCGTCTTCAGTCCAAACCATTGTAAACAATTTGCTCTATCTTTTATATTTAGTTAGTTAAGGTGCAACTAAAAGCCAATAACACATTAAAATACTTGTTCCGAGAGGTTTTTCATGCATGTTGCCGATAGTGTTACCGATCTGAAACGGCAACAATAAAGAAATAAAGAAATATTCCAGCAGCCGAATAAACCTCCTGCTGCGAACATGCCCTTAAAACACATCCACTGCTATAAGCCGTGTTCCCAAGTGGTGATATTTCGCCTTGGCGACCCTTGCTTTACTTTTACTTCTAATCCTGCAAGGATCACCATGGCAACGCAACAGATTCTGAACTTACATTCTCTGCCCACGATGCTGATCGCTTCCAGGTCCTGGGGGAACGGCGTGGCTCCGGAGGACAGCCGAGGTAAGAAGGCGGCTAAGGTGAGAGCCAGGATGGCTGGCAGGACGGGTCGAGGCGAGCCAGGCGTCAGCCTCATTTTGGCAGAAGATGAGACCTCACCAGAAACACATGGCCCACAGCAGACTCACCTCCCACCTGCAGAGAGACGCGGGGTTATCACAGTTAGGGCATGTGGACAATGAAAACATACTGCTCCAGCTCACACTAGCAGTTGGAGTACACTACGTTTCTCCGAACCCTTGAATTGTATTGTGCGAGTAAATCAAATAAAATAACAATCAGGCGATAAACAATAAACAATGTTAAAAGGTGGCAGCTCAGTTCTTATTAGCATGCAATGCCTTATGTCAATGCGGCGCAGTGATTGAGTGTCCGCTGAACTGCTGAGATGTGAGAGTGCAGACACACGTGAAGAAGCGGTAGATGGAGTCAGAGAGAGAAGTGGACACGGAGAGAGGGCAGCCACCGGGGGAGGAGGCGGGCCTGACCACGGGGACCACAGCCTCATTCACTGCAAAGTCTTTCACAGGTGACTTGGCACAATTAAAAGGTTCGCCTTCGCCTCGCTCCACCCGTCCTGACACCGGGCGATGATTGTAGCATTAATTACTCAGGTTAAGGGTGTACTGTTCCCAGCATCCCACTCAACACACGCTGGGATCGGTTACAGCCTCAACGTGATAAGCCATTTAGAAAAACTGAAAATGGAGATTGATGGACACATTAAGCTATAATTGTAAAATAAAGGAATCATGTAAAGTACATTAAAGTACAAACAAATGAGAGAAAAGTAAAATACAAATAAAAGGCTATAAAAGGAATCACATATTCCACAAATCTAAATGTGTTATTTTAATAATGTTATTATAAAATTAAATGCATGCATTAAAAATCACAATGCAGACATGAGATACTTCTGCTATGCACGTTTATACAAGGCACACCAATCTGATCGTATTCGTTTGTTGCACCGCAGCCAGATATTAAAATTAGTTCTTCATGGTAACCTTTGCACTCACAGCCATTATATTTGCAGCACTTGTTGTTCTAAACACCTTCGCAGACGCACACATGGTTCATCCTTTCACTAAAACGTTGGCTGGTAAAGTGATTCATTCATACCGAATCACTAGACACAAAAGGAAGTGATTGCTTTGCATAATTGCAATTGCAAGTATGTGGAAATAATTAACAGCTCGCAACACTGAGATTGTGCACAAATGTTAATTTCCACATCTGTTTGATATCTGAGGGAAGAGACGGTAACAGATGGGTGGCGGAGGGATTTGTTGAAACAAACTTCAAACTGCGATGACCTGTGCGCACCACCAACTTATTTAGGTCAACGCGTCCTCCACAGGGGTCCTTACAAGCTTTCCCAAATGCATGTACTGTTTTGCTTGCCAATGAGTCCTGGGCCACATGGTTTTAAGTAGGAGCAGAAAATTAAGTCAACAGAGACATGAACTGTCATCAATATTGATAACAGTCTGCTTCATTTAAATGCAGTGGAGAAAGCCGCATTTAGCAATGAGGTCAAGTGATGATCACAACGCAGTAAATGGAGGGGAATGGGCGGGTGTCTGCTGGAGTTTACTTTGGGAGTAACAACGATATATACGAGGACACTACACCTGATGGATTAGCATCATATGTCATGATTAGGATGTGTTGTGAACATAGATTAAGTTGTTGTGGTATCACCGCTAGAGACAAATCCAGGAGGAAAATCCCTTAAAATGTCAAAAACATTCAGGGCAGAAGAAAAAGGGTTGAAAGTAGTTTGGTAGTGCAAAAACAAAACAGCAGTTAAACGCCATGCAAAGAGTCCTGAGCACAGACGTTGAAAACAAAAGCAGCACACCAAGGGAGGAAGGAAGGCAGAGATCATTTATTGACAACCTGTGTACTTAGCTAAAGGAAGACAGCCAGCAGAGTGTGATGATGATGATGATGTGTGCAAAACAAGACAACTACAGTGAGCTTATGCAAGAGCACTCCTATACACTGAAGCGAACACTTCGACTACAAGCCAAGACAAACCATGCAGACCATGCATCTCTTAGTGACGTGTTTATTATCCTGAGCAAGCTTTACAGACTAAAAGGAACAGAGTCCACCATGAGGGACTGTGGGGTATCTCAAATACAGACATAAGGAATCGATTGTCCCTTTCATTACAAGATGTAGAGTGTCAGTAAGCGGAACATTAACAGACGTACATGTCATCCCTGACACACAAAAACAACCTCCTTTGGCTGCCAGTTGCTGTAGAACCGGTTCGTCTGACCTGTCAAGGACTTACGTTGTTTTCCAGAAGGGAACCAGTCAGAGAGGGAGTTGGCTCAGTAAGAGTAAAGGTCTGTGATCATGTAAAAACGAATTATGAGCCTTCACTCAACTCCTTTGACAAAAGGAGATATGCTGCGTCAGGAACTGATCCATCAGATTGGAATTATTTCCCAAATATTGACAGTAAACTGCATGCAGTACATTTCTGTCCCATATGTTGTGTAGTTTGTTCATCACCACAGGAAACTTTGGCTTTTACATTCATGTTGTGTAGTTGTGATGTATGTGCCAACAAAGAACATGAAGTAAGAATGTCAAGTATTGAAAGTTGGCACTGAACGCTCCATCAGATTCTTTATTTGCTCGTAAAATACAGCTTTTTATGTTGTTATGTTAACACAATCTTCGTTGTTAAGATGACATTAAAATGTTGCGTATATGAGAAGTCTGGCTTATGAGAAGCAAGATAAGTATTGACTGTATATTATGTATTATAATAATGAAGGTTTTGTATGGAAAAAGCATAAACTTGGTATTTGTATCAACAGTAAGCCCCATTTAAAAACACTAGTTCTGCAGTGACCGGTTAGGAAACGACTATATTCAGCAAATTCCTGACATTTAAATTAGTTAAAACCACAACAATGCCCACACTAAAGGTTAAGGCTCTGATTTAGTTCTGTTCCAGCTTTGACATTGTCCCGAGAGTACAGCTGGAGTAAAATGGCTGCTCATCCTATTTGACCTTTTCAAACAAAACACACCTGCCGTCCTTAAGCTCCCATGTTTACCTCCCATGCAAATGTGTCAACATTGCATGTTCCCTCTGGAATTCTAAACTTTCTTAATCTAAACTAACACAAAGTCTAATCAGTTAATGACTTTCTGGGGGGGGGGGGGGGGGAGTGGACGGCTGATGAGCAGACAGCTGTCGAAGGGAAATAAGCCACCGCTTATCTCATCTCGTGTTTGCTCTCTGTGTTGTAGGGTTTGGATGGGAGGGCTCGGATCATTTTGTTTTTAATGAACTGGACTTGTTAAGCCATCTGGGAGACATTGGCAGTTGGGCCTCTTTGGAGGAAAGGGGTTTTCTGGGACGCTGGCATTCCATTGATTATCTGACATTCATTTGGATTAACCGACAGCGCAGCGTCTGTGAATTGATGTATCCACAGAGAAGTTTGGAGTCTCAAGACTGTCAATTGCGTTAATGCAGAAATGAGACTTAAATAATAAGAGTCTTTATTAGTTGGCCAGGGAGTCCAAGAATTCACACATAAACTCTTTCAAGTAAATGTGATCTACACTTGGCTGGGAATAACAGTCCCATAAAAAGTCACATTTAAAATCCTAAATTATTTTCTTCAATCAACCGAGCTGCACCTGTCCATTTCCTGCTGCATGCAACTAAACAGCGGCGCATAATCCCAATACAGAATCACCCGCCAATATCCCCCGACCACACCGGTGCTTCTGTGGCAGCGAGGCTAATCCACTGGCTTTTGATAACCACAGAATAGAGTATACCTCTCACCTCTGTGCACTTGGATATCTCTCAGCCCCTTGGCTGTGGAAATCTTTAAGCCCCAGTATCCTCCATTCTGACATATTTGTGGTGCACACTGGCCAGAATAATGAATAAGCGTATCCCTGGACTCCTCGATAATTTCAGACACAATTAGCCACGTTAGCCTCTGCTCTCAGCTGGCCACCACAAAACCGCTTCCTAAATTTTTTCTGTCAAATGTTGTATTTGTACTATGTTGTTTATCCTGTACACACGACATCTATTGCACGTCTGTCCGTCCTGGGAGAGGGATCCCTCCTCAGTCTCTCCCTGAGGTTTCTTCCATTTTCCCCCTTTAATTATGGGGTTTCTTTTAGGAAGTTTTTCCTTGTGCGATGCGAGGGTCTAAGGACAGAGGGTCTAAGGACAGAGGGTCTAAAGACAGAGAGTCTAAGGACAGAGGGTCTAAGGACAGAGGGTCTGAGGACAGAGGGTCTAAGGACAGAGGGTCTAAGGACAGAGGGTCTAAAGACAGAGGGTCTAAGGACAGAGGGTCTATGGACAGAGGGTCTAAAGACAGAGGGTCTGAGGACAGAGGGTCTGAGGACAGAGGGTCTAAGGACAGAGGGTCTAAGGACAGAGGGTCTAAAGACAGAGGGTCTAAGGACAGAGGGTCTATGGACAGAGGGTCTAAGGACAGAGGGTCTAAGGACAGAGGGTCTAAAGACAGAGGGTCTAAAGACAGAGGGTCTAAAGACAGAGGGTCTAAGGACAGAGGGTGTCGTAACCTGTACAGTCAGTAAAGCACACTGAGACAAATGTATAATTTGTGATATTGGGCTATACAAATAAATTTGATTTGATTTAAAATGGGCGCTATGAATATGGCAACCGGAATGATAAGTAAAGCGAAAGGTATTATTGAAGAAACAACGGACGTTGAATAATTGTATTAAAGCAACAGACACAGCACTCACAAAGAAAAGGTACACGAGCAAAAAGGGGACAACAAAGACCTGGCTGTCGAATATAGTGGAAGAGTGGCGGTGTTAAACAGTTCATACCACTGCTGTGGTGCTTATAAATACATCAGGTAACATCAGTGTCTCCATGACGCTCTTCACACCTTCACTGACCTGCTCCAACAACAATTCCTCTTCCTTGCTGTGTTGTGAAGATATCTTAACAGAAGCCTTTAAAAAGGTTCAATGTGTAGTTCTGAGCCACCTGCTCCAAATAAACAGGGGGCAGTATTTCACCTCTACTACTAGAGTATGTTACCCTGTTAACATTATAGTTTTAGTAGTTTGTCATATTTATTGTATTCTACAGTTGTACGGTTTTGTGTAACGTTACGTTTTAATAGTTTGTATGTTGGCTTGGGTCCGGGAGGCAGAGACGAGACTATTGTACTTATTCTCTCTGTACTGAGGCGGACTGGAGCTGCAGTGCCTCACTATCACCTCTAGAGGAACAAGTGGTATTACAAGACCGGACCGAGCGCAGCTAGCTGTTAGCATGCTAACTTCAGTAGATATCTCTGCAACACAGACGTCTTTAACGTCAACACTGTCACCTCTTCACTCTGTTGATAATGTTAGGTCATCGTTTTAATGCTTATACACATCTTATACAGTGAACTTTTAAAGCAGACGCACATATTGATCAATTAATCCAACAATCCATTAATACTGATAACTAAAATGTAGTTTCCATTAGCATTAGGAAATAATAAGGGAGTCAAGTTGCTTAGATTTGACTGCTTTGCCAGATCCGTATATAAAAACCTGCCTGACGATTCTTTGTTATTGTCAAAACAATGACATGGGAATTTAAATGTGGCAGGAGGAAAAACAACACATGATATGAATGGTGCATGGTGAGACAAATACTTCATTGTTAAGGCCTGAGACATATTGTCCCTCCCCAAAAGGTTCATCAGACCACCAATCTCACTGCAGTCCCATGACACGGATCACACAGCACATCACCATCTGCACACAGTTGTTTTTCTCTCCTCGCTCACGTCCTTCCCGAGTCGACTCTGCACCAATGTCATAGCTGACATTCAAACTTAATCTTAAAAATACAAATTCCTGAGTGACGCACCTCAGAAATTAGAATTGATGGTTCATATTCACCGACCATAAATATCTGGAGTCCCTTTTGTCTGTTTGGAGCAATGCTTTCCTTTACCCTGCAGTCATTTCACCTCTGCACTCAACCCTCTCAGACAGGAGAAACTTTGCTAATTACATTTCCAATGGCTTACCACGTAGACGTTGTCGCGGCAAATTGGAGTTGGGATCAAGGAGCATTGGGCAATAATTGAGAGACCAATCCCCACAGGACACAGAGGTGAATTGTATGGGCTGGTTTTCAGACGGTTGTTACATGCGGTGCAAAGGAGTTCATTCTAGTGTAGTTACAACCTGCTCTGATTATCAATGCCTTTAAAAAATTCAATACAGTTTAACCCGCTATTAGAACCGTTTGTGGCACTGTGTCGTTGATTACACTGAACTGATACAGGTTCAACGTTTAGGACAAAAATGTTTAACCTGGTCGGAGCTCTAAGGAAAATTAAATGTCCTTTAAATCACTGATTCAAACCATAGACTGTATGTAAGAACTGGATGTAGTCACTGTTGGGTCAGCCATTGGTTTGTGGACTACGGTTTTGAATCTTTGAGTTTGGCGTTTCGGCCGTCGCCATCTTGTTTTGAGGTGACACGAGAGGGTGGAGCAAAGTACAACTTTTAGATGGTCAAAATGTTATCTTTCATGAACTGTAAAACACACAATGAAAGACAGAGAGTAGCCCCCTCCTAAAGCATACCCTGCTTTATCGACTACTTTACTCTAAAGGGACCATCATTTACAAAATGAACATCGTGCTGTATTTTAAGACTTTAAACTGGCGATTGAGACCATAAACTCCATAAATGAAGTGAGAAGTAGGGTCATTTTCTCATAAACTTCTTTTTCCAACCAGTGGAGTTGCCCCCTGCTGGATATTAGAGAGACAGCAAGTTAAAGGCATTTCTGCATTGGCTTCACTTTTCAGACCCGGATGTTGCTGCCTGCTCCAAACCTTTCCAGTGGGCTCTGATGGGGACTTTAGTTTTTCCTTTGTACATTAAAGATACAAAAGGTGTTGAAAACATTCGATACTAGCGTGTAAGGTTTGACAGAAATAAATGGTAACTTTTACATTGAAAAGTCCAACACAATGACCAACAGCGTGAGTAGCTTTAATATCTGTCACTTTCATTCTTAAATCCAATGTCAGAGTTTAGATTTCCAGTGTTGCCCGTCACTGACCATGCATATGCTTTGTATAAACACTTGTCACAGGGGAGACATGATGGCTACAAACATGTCAGATGAAGGAGCTGGAGATTTCGGTATATGCACTCGGTAAGTCCCTACAGTCGCAAGAACAGAATGACTTTAGGGGATCACTGTGGCAACATTTTAAAAAGTCCATTAGCATCTTTGGTCGAAGAGGAGTGATGTCTGGCTTCTTGCCTTTTACCAAGAATAGAAAATCAATGGTCCCTGAAGTACTTTAGTTCTTGGATTAGTATGTCAACTGCCTGGTGTCAGTATAATGTAGTCTCATTCTCATAGTGTCTGCATTGTGCCATCGTAGGGAGAGGGCAAGATGGCATCCAGGATGAGATGTGTCTGTCACGGGAGGTTGGGACCCTCCTTGCAATCAATGCCACTCAGTCTGTTCCCGGGGGAATGCTGTTTCAACCTCAGCGCCCACAGAGTTCAGACAAGTGATGGGTCGTCCTGTTGCAGAGGCCATTGACTGTCACCCCGTGTCAGACTACTCTACCCTGTCCTCATTGAAGTATCCCCAAAGATTAAAGCCTGGTTTATAAAACTTGAGCTTCCATAGCAGATCATCAGAGGATTGATGTCAAAGTAAAATCAAGCTGACAGCGAGAGACAACAAAAGTTCTGAAAACGGTTTCAGCACGGCACCGATATGACGTACACCATCGGTTGTGAGAACAAGGATGCAAATATTGGTGTCTCACTGAACATCCTGTGTTCAATAATAATCAAAATTGCTTTGTGCATGGGTATCACTCTCAGAAGAGAAGCACTGCCTCCAGTTAGACCTACGCTCAGGCCTTTCTACAGACAGCGGGTTGGCCAGACTTCACACATGGGGATCTATGCAGGACTGAGATAGTGAGTCGGTTCTCTGATCAATGTGCAAACCGCTGCAGGCGTCATCCATCGTCTTCATATCTATTTGCAATGGGCGGAAAAAAAAGAGTCCAGAGGGCTATCAGTGGAAGAAGAATCAGTCATGCACCAGTGGATTCCACTTCATTCATCTGCCTCTTGTTAATTATTTAGACTAATCTTCAGAGACGCCTATAATCCCTGACCAGTCTGTGCTTCCTGTCACTCAGGATGCACCTTCAATCTTCTGCGGTCCTTATGGCATTTTCAAATGGGCCTTACCTCGGGGTCACTTAATCAAAACAGATCAGTTTAATATATGCTGGGCAGCAATTGTGCTTACCTATCTCCCTCATCCCTCGGTCTCCTCTTCATATATAAAAGTGAACGTTAACTACCCTCTTCCCTTCTCAATCTCTCTGACATCAATAATTCACAATGTTATTGAGAAACACTACCTGAACCCTGTATTGACAGAAATCCAAGCACTGTCATTCCCTCAAGGGCGTCATAATTGGATACCTCCCGAGGCTACTGCTGCGAAATGCAGAGCAAGAAGAGGAACGCAGTCTGAGTGTTGTTGTTTTCTGTATACGAGTTTCCATTTTTACCTTTCTATTTCAGGGACACTAATCTGACCCAAGAGCTGAAGTCGGCCGATTTATCGACTCGAGGACAACCCCTTTGGGAATATGTAGAAGTGGGTAAGAAAGTGTTTGAGTGCCATAACTTTACAGAGTGAAATTGCAAAATAAATCACTGAAAGAAGGGAAGCTGTGTCATTTCATTCACTGGCAAAGACGTTAACTTGAAACAACTGCGTATGAAAATTAAAATCAACATCAGGTAATCTCATGTCACGCAGCACTAAGCCCCACGGAAAATGAAAGACAGCAGCCGGAATTTATGTGGAGTTAAAAACATCAGCAAGGATGTTTTGAAATGAATAATATACCATGAACAGGTATTTTGAAAGTCATATCAGTGTTCTCCCTGTAAACTGTTTATCTGTATGCACATCATGGAAATACAATACTCCTGTTTCAACGCTGCACACTGTTGTCTGCTCGGCCAAAACAACAGAAAAGAGCAGAAATAATCTGCTGTCCCAGAACACTTTACGCACTATGGTGCTGCCCGAGCTCGTCCTGATTCACACAGAACTGCTGACCCCCTACAAGGGCATGAAGAGAAGCACAAGCTAGGCAGATGTAGCAGATATTCAACAGACCAGGCAGGATGAAAATATGCTAATAACATGCTTTAATATGTCGAGGGGAGAAAGATGGGAGGGAGCAAAGGTGACTCTTTCTTGTTGCCAGGAGATTGGCTTTCAGACTAAACCAAAGCTAAGAGACCCCCGTCAGTTTGGGTCAACGACAAGCAGGTGTTTAAAGGCTTTAGTGATGTTTGTTGGTCTCCCTGCTTCCCCTGAGGTATAGACACAAACTCACGTGCAGGCAGGAGCACAGAGTGGTTGGTCTACACTTTGAACAGATGTGGATTGCCTACATATATAGAGGGTTGGCACAAAACACTCAATAAATCCTCAGAAACAAAAAGAAAGATCAGTACAACTGGCCCAACAAGACGACAACAATTAGACTTTCTGAAGGGTGGAAGCTGAACATGCTTGTGATGCCGTTATCTGTGCCACAGCCTGATTATGAAAATAGAAATAGGAATAAAGAGTATGGAATGTAAGCAAGCTTTTAAACAGACCATTGCTCTGCAGGTAAGCAATTGGAGGCACCTCATTAAATAAGACAGCAGGGCGGTGATGACTGCGAATGTAAGGGAGCTTGACCACAAAAAACAACAAAGAAATCACCATCTGGTATGCACCACACTGGCCACTCAGATTTACATACTGTAAAAGTGTACAGAAAGCCAGTCAGAGCCACAGCTCCCCGACGACAGATGTGAAGAAATGGAAAGGACCTGGGCAAGCAGCTCTTCATGGGTCTCGTTTAAATTCACCTGATGTGAAAAGACTCAATCAGAGCCTATAAATGCACAGCCTGCTCATGTGCTTAACTGAGGGGATACACATGCAACCATTTCCTTGCCATCGCTAAAGGATGCTCCAGTTGAGGACCACCGATTTGAGGACACCACGGTGGCTTTGTGTCCGTTCACACAGCAGCTGACAAAAAGAGAGTGAGAATTCTGTATTAACACAGAGGCTCTTTGATCTATATCTCCCCTGTGGTACCAATTAGCTTGCTGCACCGTTTGCATTTCAAACTCTTTGCGCTTCCCATTTTGAAAGACATCCTGCATGAATTATCAATCAGCCGGAACTTTTATTCCCTCTCCACGAAAAGTGAATTTTGAGTGGCATATTTGTGAACTTCTGCTCATTCAAATGAGGGAACACGCGTGCTGAAGGGATAAGATATCACATACCTAGCTTCCCTCACCAATCACTGCCGCCGTCACTCAGTGAAAATCTTTTATTTCACCATGATGCAAGCCTCGTGCTTATTTATGTTAGTCTTGACAAAATAAGCAGTTTGAAGTGTACCACAACAAAGATGACTACTTAAGATATAAAACATATGAAGGCACAGTAGTTGAGAATTGATCAAAGGAAGATGTATAGCGGAGAAAAATCTTCCACTGCCTTTATCCCTTTTTAGCAGAGGCAATCACACAGCCGTCACCCGGAAGATCCATCCCTGTCACATTACCCCAACAAGATTATAAGGAGGAGCAGGGGGGTGGGGGCTGGGGAGAGAAGCTAGAATGGGAATGTGTGACAAAAGTACATTTGGTGAATTTCAGTTGAACAAGAACAAAAGCAGCGAGTCCTGCTTTTATAAATGAATGATTTTTGCAATCTGAGTGGTCGATGCTGATGAAGGGAAATATAAATCAAGGGTAAGCGTAAGGCTTCTCGGCGAGAGTGCCTCACAGAGATAATGGCATCATCATGCCTGTGTGCTTCACTGTTCCTAGGAAGATTAAACACTTTATCATTGTCTTAGGGACAAACAGTGTCTGTACGTAGAGCATGCATCCAATTATTAGACCCTTTTTTTATTCTCAAACCTGACATTCACACGTCAGCTTCATCACGCACCAGAAGCCTTAAGAGGACAGATGAAAAGAGACAGCAGTGTTATCAGGACTGTGCTACCTTTCAGGGCAGTAGCCCACAGTGGCAGCTGACCTCACTTTTATTACCGCCGTCTCACACTGATGATATCATCTAAACACATAGTGAAAGACCCAGAAGCTTTCAAGCTCGGTTTATCTCGTTTTATAGCTCCAACAACTACGTCTCTCCCAAGAAAAGTCAATGGCCATCATACAGCAAGGAGCAGTGGGGCTCCTCGCACCTCATCAGAGGCTACACCGTGTCATGGAGCAGGGGAGAAAGACAGTAGGAGCCGGGGCACGAAACAGAGGAATGGAACATGAACAGTGACAGACTGAGAAAGACCGTACGTCTAAATGAGGAAGAGAAGCAGGGGGAGGGGTGACAGGGTCTCACAGCTCACTGACCTGGAATCAGCCAGACAATCAATCCCACCACTCAGATTCAGACCGGCAGGTCCTGCTTCATCGGCACCGAGCGTCACAGGCAGCGCCCAATTACCAACAGTGCTTAATTACTTTAAGGACCAGTCAGAGTAGAAAATATAAAACCGACCATTGCTAGGATCCACCATTGGGATTATTTAAGTACCTTTTCTTTGTTAGATTCTGTTGCTATGAGAAACTCTACTGACAACATGGTGGTTTACAGTGGAAGAGGGAAACACTGATGGCTGTACACAGCTTGCAGACAACATAAACAAAAACATATTCTTCGAGCACTTAGGAAATCTACCCGACCAGCGGGTATCGACTGTAGGTCATGAAGACCTGTATTTATGCATGTATCCTGTATTTGCTATTAACTGCAAACATTTGCTGCAAATATTGACCTGTTTTAGTGGAGACAGAGTTATGAAATAGTTTGAGGACCGAGGCACACCTGAGCTACACATCCTAGAAGTCCTTGTCCCAAAATGAAACTTTTTAAAGCCGCAACACTTATTGAGATAACGGCCTGCGACACTTATTGAGATAACAACCATATAACGTCCCTTTGCAGCTTAGGTTGTCTCAGATGGATAAACATTCACATACTGTGTGTACAAACTGCTTCTTCTTGCTATCGCTTGTACCTCAAGCCTCCGGCTGTTGGGGTCAGAGTGGGGGGGAAAGCAACCCGTGTCCCGAATTGACAAATGACGAATCATAAGACCCAGTTGCTAATCTGACCGATCTAATCTGAGTCACTTTCCGAAGCACGACAGAGGCATCACTCACTGTTGTCCAGCGTTCTTCTGATAACTCGGGACATTCGCCGGCCTCGGCAGCACTGAAATGTACTGAAAGGTTCAGACTTTCAGACTTCGATACTGTTGCCTTTCCAGCACTTAAGGACAATAAACCCTCATCTCTGTCTGAATCCCAATGGTCATTAAGGCGGCAGGGCACGCTTAGAAGTACATCTAATTAGAGCCCAAACAATCCTTCATAAACATCACTGCAGAGGATAATACAGGCATTGTAGTTCGGATGTCATTATTCCACCTTGACATGAGTAATTACTGACTCATTACATCTCCAGTTTGTGAAGATTAAACAAAAGGAGGCATGTTAATGTAAGAATCTTAATGAAAGAAAACCAAAAACGCTCGCTCAATCATTAAATATAAGCAATATGCTGCTTAATAACCACCGCCTGGTGTCTTATCATTTGAAAGTCCATCTCGTCTCGACAGACACGCGTTTCAAGTTCCTGGCGTCAGGAGTCCGTGTTCAAAGCTTCACGTCGCCCCACAAATAAACACTTCATAGTGATAGATCTGAGCAGCACGTGTAGTATTCATCTGTCGACTCCCTCGCCATTCCTGAGCCCAAGTGTTCCACTCATCAGCATTTCAGGTTTTTAGAGACGCGAGTGAAGCCGACACAAAGAGAATAAAAGAAGTTGAGAATAGACCAATTCACACTGGGAGGGCTGGGGAGGAAAACAAGATGGACAGGAAGAATTAAGACAGATTAGAACAACAAAAGCTCTCTTCTGCAAGCATACGTACTATTGACTCGGCGTCTACCCCCCCCCCCCATCCTCTCCGTTCATCCCTCCACTGGGTTTGACCAAGCAGCTATAAGAATAATAGGAAAGCGAGGGTACAAATAGGGCGAGATACTGGCGTGAGCGTGCTGTTGAGCCTGGGTGGTGGTGTCATTAAGTGCGAGTACGTGATAAATGCACTCTGCTTGTCGGATTTGAGATTCTCATTAGTCTGTGTTCAGGAGGAGACCCGGGGCCATTACTCTTGTGGCTGCCTTGACAAGAGGCTGAATGTGTCTGTGTATAAGAGCGAGAGAGAGAGAGAGAGAGAGAGAGAGAGAGAGAGAGAGAGAGAGAGAGAGAGAGAGAGAGAGAGAGAGAGAGAGAGAGAGAGAGAGAGAGAGAGAGAGAGAGAGAGAGAGAGAGAGACACAGAGATGGGATGCTTGTATACATAAAGGCATTGTAGATGATGTATCGCGCCCTCTGGCAGACATTGTCAAAGGTCTTTAGTTCTCAGGCAACAGCTGATTGTAGTGATTGTGACTCTTTGCAGTCTTAATATACAGTATGAGGTGTTTCTGGGAAATGTCAATTTCACAATTGATAAATCTAATTTTGAGTTTATGCAATGCAAGTAATGCAATAAAGTAAAAACTATATATATTACATTACAGGTCATTTAGCAGTCGCTCTTATCCAGTGAACGTCTCCCTGGAGCAGCTCGGGGGTTAAGTACCTTTCTCAGGGGCACAATGGTGGTGTTGAACTCACAACCTTCTGGTGTTGTATTTGGAAGCCGGACCACTAGACCACCACCACCACATATATATATATATATATATATATATATATATATATATATATATATATATATATATATATATATATATATATATATATATATATATATATATATATATATATATATATATATATATATATATATATATATATATATATATATATATATATAGGGTTGAATCATTCAGAATGTGTTGATCCTGATTTTGCATTTATAGATCTCGAGTTGTTATTTATTCCAGTTTCTGATGGTTGTCTTATTATTTAAGTAAAAGCAGAGGACAGATTTCTGGCTCAACTTCACCGACTTCAAAGTTGCTTGGAGAAAAGAAAAAGTGTGAAACGGTCAAACCTCATTTCTCCCATTTCAGCTGTACAATACAAGAGTTCTTATATATTGTTCCATCTCTACCTGCTTGTCAAATTAGTTTCTTTATTAAAATACCCGACTCATCAAGTCGTGCGTTTTGAGATGATGACTCTCCCTCGTCACAGACATCAGAAATCTTACTTCCTCCTTCAACTGAACCCACAACAATGCGTTCAGCCTCTCTGACAACTTCCTGTGCATTTAGTCGTTCTTCTTGTACAGTTCTCCACTGAACTGTGGCAGCCAAGAGGTGAGTGACACAAAGCCTCCAAAGGAGAAACACAAGGACAGGCTGTGCGACATGAGCACTGAGCGAAAACATATTTTTAAGCTGCCTGTATCTCTGACTGACACAGTGGAGGCAGGGTATCTTTAAATGTGTGATAGCAAAAGGATGTATGCAGCCAGGAAACGCATTCTTTTATCCACTGGCACTATGCGACAGTATGTCATGTCAAGGTTTCAAAACGGTTCTTATCATCTGGGGATGAAGGAGGAGGAGCCGGCAGCCCCGCCCGCCTCAGTCGGTCCCTGTAACAGTCGCCTGGACGTCTGGCCCAATCAATACTCCGAGATGAGCATCTGCCTGGGTCTCCTGTTACAGTACGCCTGTCCTCAAAGCCTTCTCAGTCTGTTCTGCAGACAGCCATGTGCTGCTGGCTCATATCTGCGGCGGGGCTTATCGTGGAACAACACAGGAAATTTGATGCCACGTAGGGCGTCCGCTGACACTTTAATTTGTCACTGGTGATAGGGTTTGTCAAACTATTCCTGGAGTTCATCAGCCACCTGGCCTTATTTGCTCACTCCGCAGATGAGTTTTCAGGCCTCTTGAGAAACGCTCCGCCACAACGACCTTGATGCTGTAATCGCTGCATATTTTTCATCATGTACGAGCCTCTGTGGAGCGGGCACCATGTTGTTCTTCGGTTTAACACGGGCTACTGATGAACCGGTGTGAGGGCTGTAAAGAAATGATCCTCTTTAATCAATAATCGACACTCACTTGCCTCACAAAGAGCAGCGATGAGATTGTTCACAGAGGAAGATAAAACTCACAAGAACTCAAAAGCGTAGATCGGGGAGCCAGAATAATACACAGAAAGGAATTGTTTGGAGTTCTCGAGGAAGTCTCTGGAGTATTTACAGGACTCTGAATCTGCTAATTTAAGCAACAGCTACAGCATCAGTACAGTATCCAGAGGGACAATGGTGGGGTGTGCAGGTTACACCAAAAGAATAAATTACCATTACTTTTGAAGCTCGATCGCTTACAAGTATGTATTTATGCTGCATTTCCTTGGGTACCTGGGTGAGTTAAGCGTATATGTTTTTGAGACATAATTACCAGCAGTAGAGTTTAAAACGATGGTCATGACGCCTTTTGAGGGAACACTTGTTGTATCTGGAGCAAAATCAATATCCTGTATATGTGGAGCTGCACACGAGTCATTATGCAACAGCATGTGTGGAGGTCTTTAGGTTGTGTACTGCGCACGCACAATATCACTCAACACGCTCGTCGGTTTTATGCAACGTTAAGAAACATTCCCATGTTCAATTCTGTGCAAAAGTGTCCTGAAATAATAGTGAAGGTCTCACGAGAGCAAACTGAACAAGAACATTTGCAACTCATCGTTTTAACTATGTGAAAGTTACATCAGTTATGTTTCACTTTGGCTGCCGTCCAGGATCACAACTAAAGTGTTTAAATGAATCACAGAAGAGATCTATATATTCCTTTTCAGGGGGAATAAAGAAAAGCTTTAAGAACAAACACTGTAAACATACTAATAAACTATTTACAGCCACAACAACGACAGACGGCTGCATACTTCCATCCTACAACACTGCTAACGCCTGATCTGTTACCTTGTAGGGTGTTTAATAAAATACATTCTCACAAATGAAGAGCCGACTACGATATGAGGCTTGGATATTTTGGGCTCCTGACTGCGGTGTAAAATATTCCACTGTATTATGATTAAAAACTCAAACTGGTGGCATTTACAAATTAAGCCTTTCTCTGGAAGAGGAATGAAGTAGATTCACTTTAATCTGGAATGTTATTCCATTTCCTTGCTTCTGTCTCAGTCGTGTGGAATTGCAGATGTCTTCTCTGTGCTTAAGCCCTGCGGCCATATGCTCCCGCTGCCCGGACCACGACACAAAGGCTCTTTAATCAGTGTTCTCAATGACGGAGCACATTCTGTCATTAAAACCTGCAGGCTTTGCGCTCTGCTTGAGCCTCTCGCCTCCAACTCTTCTGGCTGCAGCGAGGCTGAAACGGCAGCATCTATTGCTGCTTTACAAAATAACTTTAGAAGTTTTGTTTATAACTGCGTGGCTTTCTGACACTTGAGTCTCTCTGTTCGGATAAAGAATGCATTTCTGTCGCACCCCGACGTCTCCGATTCAGCAGAATGCTAACTTTTGTTGCTCATAAATAGTTTCTGGATGAACCTTATTGTACACAAACTGGACACAATGAAAACAAGTGTTCAAGCACCCGGTTTAGAGGAAACGGGGCTGATGTGATGCTACAAATGACCTACGGCAACTACTTTCATATAATTATCTAAAGCTCATTTGTGACAGGAAGAATATCCGAGTCCAGCTTCGTTTTGGCACCAAAAACAAAATGTCTCTTTAGCGAGCGCGTGCAGTGAGACGGTGTCAAGCTGACAAGTGCAAACAGCCAAAAGCTAAACAACAGAGATCCTATTCCATCTCAAGCTGCCATCCTGGACGCCAGCCAAGTGTCCAAATAGATCAATTGTGATGTGCACAGGAGTTATCTGAAGGGTGCAACTGAGAGAACTTTAACGGGCCAGTATGTGAACTTTATTGGAATTGGATTATTAAACATTATTCAATAGAACATTACCATAAATTAAACTCTAAAATAAGAGTCACTATTTTGTGACCTGTACATGTTGTTATAGACAAATATGTATTCAACGGTTGGACATTTGAATTGTAATTAAAAAAACAGCCTCGAGTCAGCTTCGGAGGGCGTCCTGACTTTCACCTCGTGGAGCGATCATTACGCAAATGTGCGAAATGTTTAAAAACCTCAAAAGCACAAGGCTCGCTCTGCTCAGGGGGGAGAGGAGTTTACAGTAAAGCAGCTGAACCTTGTTCCTCATACAGATGTTCAGAGCGTGCTGTGCAGCAGTGTCTGTGTAGAAGCAGTCACGCTCTCTTAAAAAGGATTTCTTTGCCATTACAGGGAGAGGATCTATTTAAACTCAGCTGCACATTTGTTTTTGCACTCCATGCTCTGGGAGCCTTTTGTTTCACTATGAATATGGCATGGGTAAACACTGGCCCTGGTTAGTGGGAGAGAGGCCTGCAGATTGTTTGTGCTGACAGAGAAGGAGCTGTTATCACAATCCGAGTGCTGTTTTCTCCTCACAGCTTGCCGTCTGTGTTCGAGCACGGACACGCAATTGCATTTGTGTGTTCTTGTAACAACCTGGCTCCTGTCCAGCAGCTGGGAGAGTCTAATAGCATGTGGACATCTCATAAAACATTGCATGCTGTGGGAGGCTTGTGCTTTTTGTTTTTGCATAGATGGCGAGTTTAACTCGCCCCGAGACGTTGCATCACCTCAGTTTTCCCACGTGACGCTAATTATCTGTTGATAAACATCAACGTCAGCAGAAAGTTCCTTTGAAGTCCAAATATTAGTCTGAAAGACGTGTTTCAGAGGAACGTCGATATTCTCCTCTGTAGTTATACAGCTCATCAGATCACTGTTGAATACCAACACAAGACAATCAATAACCAAATAATTATTTTCACTGCTCGAGAGGAAAACCCTGAAAGGGCGTCAACCACACGAGACATTTGCTCTTTTGTTTTCTCAGTTTTCTTCGTGTATCTTGTGTTTTCTCTGGCGGTCTGAGGTGCTGAGGGAGCATCACTACTCCCACGCAGATGACTCCGCAAATGCCTGTGAGGAAGGCAGGGAATACATCACATGTGCTGATCGATATCCCCGCTCAGGGCTCACAGGTTCACTGAATATTAAGCAACCGTGGGAAAGTTATCTCGTCACGTTCCAGGTAAGAAGAGCTAAAGCCAGCAATTACCCCCCCGTCCTCCCACCCACAGAGCTAATGCAGGTTTGGAATGAAAAGAGAATCTGATCCATTTACAAACAGCCTTCATTTAAAAACATCCTGTATTTTGTATAGTTAACTGCATTTGGAGCCATGATGGGCAGATTGGTTTCCTGTTACAAACAGAAGCTTCACACACACACACACACACACACACACACCCTGATGTTGTCACTAGAAACACTCTCTTGGGCTGCATGTTGATTATTAACACACCAGCACCTATGATGCTTCACTGAGGCAGCCGACACACATTAAGGATGTTTTTACACGTCATATAAATCTGACTGAGACTCAAGTACGAGACTTTACCCGTGTTGCTGTTGACCCGGTGAATGTGCATAAATCTTTATATATCAACACTGATACTCATTAATAGACATTTGATCTCATTCATTGAAATTAGATCTTTGTTGACAACAGATTTCAAATCCAGGTCTTGAGATGATCATTTGCTAATCTGTCAGCTAATGTAGTTAAGTGCAGTTTTTCACTTAATTAAACAATTTCACACACTTTTCAAATGGCAGCGAGGACACTTAAAACTGGAACATATTACCATAACATCCACGCTCCTCTTACGATAAGTGTTTTGTGTTCCTGCATTAGAAACATCAACCCGACCTGAGAGTCTTTCTGGAAAAGAGAAGCAACATTAGCAGGTCAAGCTTTCTGCGTGTCGCCTCCCGTGAGCCGACACGCCGCTCCGTTCCGGCCCCACATGATTTAAACTAAGATGGATGTATTTTAAAATCCCTGCCCAACGCAGCTTTAAAAGAAAACCCAATTGGGGAACATTTTCCCCTCCCTGGGACACAGCCTAATGAGCAACTGCAGTCCTGACAGACAAACTACGATCTTACCAGAAGTCATGTTGCAATAATAAAACACCCCAGGGGAATGTAGTCAAGCTGCAGCAGTCTCATGGGTAAACATAGTTAAGACAGCAGGCCTGTAAATAGAACATCCTGCTCGCATGCACAGCCTTCTGACATGTACAGTACATCTGTGATGGTATGTCTATAGTAGGCTGTGTGTTGTGGCTCCCAGAGTCCCACCAGCCTACCATTAGTCTGAGCTCTGTCTCTCTGTCAGAATCCCTCAGCATCTCTTCGCCTCTCCAAGCGGAGAGCCTCTGACAGTTAGCAAGCGCCTCCGCTGCACACATCATTGATACTAATGGGGACGGAAGGCTGGTGTAGGGTGGCATAGTTCGCTGTCGTGTGTGTGTTTGTGCTTATGGGGGTAACCAAAGTCAGGATTGCACAAGTGGAGCATGTGCGGTTGCTCTGCGGCACAGAGATCAATTCATGCCGCTGCAGCAAATGGCATGACAACCAGTCTCCTCCCCGTCACCATCTGCCTCCTCTGTGCCAATTTGTCACAGCACATCCAAGTGTGGCCATGCCCTCATTTAACATTGAGCAAGAGCACGACTCAGGGAGGAACACGAGGAAGAGAAGGGAAGAAGGAGAAAAGACAATTCACCGATACAAACTGTAGCCCTCGGGGTGAACAGTGAGAGAGGTCAACTGGAGTTTATCAGAGGGCAAAGACAGGAGACGTACACAAGGGGCCTCCTGGGGGCTGAGCCTGGGGACTCAGCTGGCTCAGGCACAAACCACATACCTGCAATGACATGGATTTCAATCTAGACCTTTGTCACATGTCTCCTTTCTCCACCAATCTCTCCTGTCTGAGATGTGTACGCAAAGGAAAGAATGACGGCAACAAACAGACAGCTGTATTCTCAGTGTGGCACTGATTTAGAGGAATGTTTACTTCACTTGGTGTCTGAAAACACAGGTGCCAAAACCACCTTCCTGACAACAGATTGTGTTATAAAAGAAAAACTGGAAGAATGAGCAAATAATCAACTGGTACGTGGTGATAAGATCACATTATGCAGAGTAGACTTCAGCACATTCACTTGTAAAGTTTAGGGTTTACCAAGAGCTGCGTGATGTTTTGGTTTGGTAAACAAAGATCGTTTTTGTTTTCTTCAAGTAAAGCATGTGGGCCATGAACAAATGTTCATACATCCAAAACATGCAGCACACTATGCTTCATTTACAGTGGGAAGGACACAGTGCCTGCATTGTCAAGTGAGTGGGTGACAAGATATGAAAGCAATGCCACTCAGGCTCTTTCTCCTCCTTCTCTCAGCCCCCCCCCCCCCCCCCACTCACTCTCTCTCTCGCATTTTTGGCACGATAATTCCTCTATTCAACTCCGCGGTCTGATCATGTTTCACGCCTGTGCACCCGCATTGACTGGCGTTCTGTCCCATTTCACCCCCTGTGATAGGTCTTTGTGTCATCAATAATGACAGGCAGAAAATGGCTGTCCACATCGGGGCACTCATGCCACCGCGATGCCAGCGATCCAGTTCAACACCTCGCTCCTCACTACTCAACCTTCTTACCTAACCGTCATGTATTGTTTCCCTGCTGTCAGCAGAGACTAATGCAGTAGCGGTGGGCTTCTATTCACTTTGACTGACGCACAATACTCTACAGTGGCCCTGTGTTGCACACATGCACGACCGGCCAAAAGAGGGATCACAGCACAATAGTGGCACTTTGAAAAAGGGGCATGAATAAAGAGATAGTCCAACGTGAGCGTTCACTCTGTCAAATCGCTGCAAATAAGAGCTCATGGGCACAAAGCGAGCCCCGGAAAAACAATGTGTTTGTGTTGCATGAAGTACGTCTACGTTTGTCCACCTGGGTGTGTGTGAGGCAGAGCTGTGATTCAAAGCTCTCCAGAGTCTTTTTTGCCACTTAGGAAAAACACTTCACTGGCTTATACAATCAGGTATGGATGTAAGAAGGGAAGGCCATTAACAGACTGAGCAGGCTTTTCTCTCTCCATTACTGCGGCCAATCTGAGCCTCACAGGATTTAAACTTTAATTTATAGCACACAAATGTCATTATTTCTACATTCACCTTAACGACCGACAGTATTATTGAAATACATGGAACATTCATGGCGTCGCATCGACTGCATTGTCTTTGACGAACACCGACAGTATGTTGAGACGCTGTATTGACTCCTGATAGAGACGTTTAGTGCTTTCGTTTTCCTAAAAACCGCAATGGGGTCATAAAGAAACTAAGAAAAACTTTAACGGGTGTGAACAATCCAAATTATAATTCAACTCACAGACAGGTTTTGGCACGTCCACCAATCCACTAATATTTAGCTGCTTCTATCAGGAAGTGGTCTCAGCGTGTTGGGGACTTGGAGGCGGGGCTTTGAAGACGGGGAGGTCAGTGGGGCGTCAGGGGTTGAAACCCCCTTTGAGGTTCTCCCTCTAAGAGCAGCTTCAACAAACGTCCTGTGGGAGCAAACAGAAAAACAAATATGAGGACGGACAACAACACGAGAGGATGAGCTGCACTGCAAACGCACGGCTGGAAGCCATCTGGGGTTTGTCTCAACGGGGCCCCATGAGAGGGGCTCCATCTTCTCTTAGTGCAATCTCCTCAATAACCCTGCTGTCATAACATCTCAGCCAACACAAGCAGGCCATATATAGAAGTAACATCCTGGCTGTGTGGTTCCAGGAGTTTGTCCTTAATACAAGAATACATACTATAAATCTAAAACATAAGTGTACATCTGCTAAAATATATACAAACATGATAAGTGTGTCCAAATCTGTTTACTGAAAACAAATAGACACGTCATGAGTTAATGATTATTCAAAGTCCACACGTGTTTTTATAACTAACGATATGGAATAAATACCGTGTGGAGCAGCAGGACGCATGACTCAGGGTGATGTCTGCTGCAAAGGATAACAATGCTCGAGTTCAACATCATTTACAACTCTCTTTGTAACACTTTCTTCGTCTCTGCTCTCAGGAGACTCACTGATGAAGCACAGCTGGAGTTTACAGCAGCATCACTCTGTCGTTAGCTCACCTCTCCAACTGGACCGTCATCCAGCCTCCCCAAAGAAAAAACACAATCTACACAGAAGAAAATTCATGGAAGATGAACTCACTGTAAATCCATTCTTGCAAGTTCAGCAACCTCCCAAAAGAGACACACACACACACCGTCTCTGACCAGTGGTGACTAATGGCAAGTGGTCCATGGATTTTCTGTAATAGAGCTCACCTCCCACACACATCCACCTACACCCTTCATGGTACACAAATGAGGAGTGTGTGTGTGTGTGTGTGTGTGTGTGTGTGTGTGTGTGTGTGTGTGTGTGTGTGACTGCAGAGCGATCCCTCACATCCTCAGCCCTGGATAAAGCATGTCCAGCTCACTGACTCACTGGGCAGCAGATGAGCTGCATTGCTTTCCCAATCCCTCTGACTGCAGCTGCTGTGAGCTCAACACCACCGCCGACTCCCAGCGTGGCTTCATAAAACCACTGAAGGCCTGTAAATACTTAACAACCCTTCTGCATTAACCAGAGCGCTATGACCGCCTTGGCTTGCTTGCTGATGGTGACTTAAACCTGCGTGGTGTCAAGATGGCGGCGCTACAGTCACATCGTGTGGCTGGTTAGTGGAAAGGATATGGCCGGCGTTACAAATGACACCAGCTCTTAGTCATGGGAAGTGTCCTGGTGTAGTAAAGAGAATGATGTCACCTCTGAAAACGTATTTAAAATGACTTCATTACACACAACGCACTTCCCTTCCCACACATCTGTCACATTGTGGACGAGCCACAGCTGTTTCTCTCCATCAGAAACAAGAACTTTCTTTTTAATAGCAATAGAAGCGTGAAGAATGAAGCAAACCCAACATGCAGATTCTTAGGAAGGTGTTGGGCCTCCAGCACAACTTTAATGCTCCTTGCAGAGATTGTAAAGTCTCTGAACTCTGCTGGAGGGATGAATATGTTGGCACAAAATCTCTCTTACAGTATAATAATATGGTTGCTTGTGAAGGCTGCATATTATTCTTATTAATTTAGTGCTAATAAAGCCATTCAATGAGCCATCGGGCGGTATATGAAAGCATCTGAAAGTGGTCATCAGTCTACACAGGCGAGACAGCGACAAACCATTATTGTCACCATCTATTTATCTGCAGATTAATTTGTGTTTGGTCTATAAAAATGTCAGAAAATCATGAAAAATTACCAGAAAATCATGAAAAAATTACCATCAGTGTTTCCTAAAGCCCCCGGTGACATCTTCAAATAGTTTGTCTTCTCCAAACAGAAGAGATTCAGTTTACAGATTAATAAATTATCCAAATAGTTGCTGATTAATGTTTACAAAACCATCTAAAATAAACAAAGTGACGTAATGCAAGACAGGTTATTGAAATAAAGATCTGGATCACAAAACTTCATCGAAAGCAGCTTGAAATCCTGAATGAGGACGTCTGATACCATCACGATTAGATTCCACTGAAAGTTGATATTAAATTATTGCCCAGCCCTGAGCGCCAAACAGCACATCCTCAAAAACACCATGCCGACTGGATAACCAACATGATTAACAGCCGCTGGCACAGAGGTGAGATGAATTAGAGTTAGCAGATGGAGTTTGAGAGGACAGGACGGCCCTGTGTCTGCTGTTGGCTGTGGAAGGTAACAGCTAACCATGAGGCAAAGAGGTTCTCTTGTTTTGTTCCATTGTTTCCCCCCCACACGCCCCCCTCCCCCCCAAGCATGAACAGAGTAGGTTCCAATATCGATTTTAGTGAATGAGATCAGCTGGTGGGATTGTTATCAAGCTCTGTAACTTCAGCTGCTGGGGGCCGTTAGATTGGGTGCTCATATAACGCATGGGAGATGAAGGATAATGTTGCCGTGATTGTTTCATTGCCACACTGTGATCATTATGCCGCAGCATTAGTGACGTCCTATAATTTCTAATCTCATTTTCTAGAAAATAGTCCCGCAGAGAGGCCCCCTTATCCTGCCATAATAGTTCTGAGGTGAGCCCCATTAACCCAAATGAGCTTTTTTGGAGCACAACAGTCCTATTAACGCCACTCGTACGATCCCTCATCTCCTTCAAAACGTGCACCTTGCTCTTCCCTGCAGACCGCGTGCACCACCAAGGCAACATCACACTTTTAGGATACTCAATCTACCCTGAAGCAAATTTGGCAAACGCCTTCCCTTACCAAAATTACCCTCCAGTCTCCTAAACATCCCACACAGACTGACACACCACATTCCCATCTCCACTCCCACTACTCTGGATATTTCCCTGTAGGCCGTGCAGTGCTCACTGGGTTGTGGTAGTGATCAATGGCTCCTGGCCGCGGGCGTCAGGGGGGCCCTGGGCTCCAGGAATGGAGGTATTAATAATGCAAGGTCCAGGCCTGTCATATCCTCCATTAGCACAGAGGCGGCGGGAGGCCCAACGGCTGATTGATTACTAATTAGATTAATTGCGGTCTTTTAGAAAAGGAGGAGAATATAATAGACTGGGGGCCTGACGAGTGCGATGGTAGAGGAGCCTGGCCGGATGAAAAATACCCACCGAGACTATTTAAAAAAGGACTTTTCAGATTAGGAATCGCTCATCTCCTTTCCTCCGAGATGAGTGCACAATACAGGGATAGCAGGAGTAATAAACAAGAATTCAATTAAAGTACAACCCATTACTTTAGAAATGTCACATTTCTCAATTATCTACAGGCTTCTCTCTACAATGCACCTGGGTGCAAAAGAAACCGCTCAGGTGCACTGACCGCACTGCCAAGTGAAGAAGACTCAGGTGTTATTTGCAGTTTTCATTTGTGTCTCGTTAGCCGTCACTATCTGGAGAACATGACGCGATAAGACCCAGTACACTCCCGTTTTTATGTAATGTGTGTAATGATGATGTAACTGAACGCAGCCATTTGCTAAAGGGTGCAGAGGTGTGGGGAGATGGAGTTCTAATCTCCCGGCTGTCCTTTGGAGATAAAACTAATAAAACACACATCAAAGCTGTGGCATACACATTTAAGTGTGAGGGGCGGACTAAAAGGTAAAGCTGCGGAAAAGAATCTGCAAATATATTCATTACGTTCTCTCCTACATAATGCGTTTTCTGTTAAACCTCAAACGTTTTTTACGACACTAATTATTGTTCTAAATCAGTTCGGACTGAAATGAGTTTGCCAGTATTCCAGGCTGATATTGCCTTTGATTAAAAATCAATTACTGGCCACTTAGTGTCATTGCATAACCTCCAACATGATAAATGTGGTGCTTTTTTGTTTGAGGACATATTTATAGCAGAATTGATCAGGACTCAACTGGCAGTCGGTGGGAAGTTGTTCTGCTTCATTTAACTTATCCTTGGTTACCGACGCTGCAAAGTGTCTCTTGGTCAAAAGGTTTCTTTGAAACATTTCCATCCTGATATGGAAATTATTGGAAAATCACTGAATACTTTTTTAAAACTGGCATCAAGCTTAGAAGTCCAATTCCTTCAAACCCTGTATCATCTTCACGTCTGAAATTATTTCTGTCAAAATCGCATCTTCATTCCCAACAAGTGGCGAGGCAGTCATGCGTGTGAGTTTCTGAGCATGGGACTAATTGGCACATCGGTACGGCCACACTCATTAAATACACCCACACTCAACATAAATAGCCTCACACTTCTGAGGGGAGAAAGCCTTCCAAATAGGGAGCTGCATTATTCGTGCACCGGCAGACCCTGGCGAGTGGTATACTGCCTCTCACCAACCCTCAGGGGGACGTGGGGAGGGGGGGGGGAAGAACAACCCAACATGCATTGGTATGTTTAGCACTATAAATGCTTTTTTCGACAGCTAAAAACAAATTATTCATTTTCGAGAAGCCTCTAGAAGACAAGCAATTTGGCCCAATTGCAAAAAACTGACAAGGAAACAAGGATGCAGTCTGTCGTCCATACCCACGACTCTGGGAGGTGGAACGCCAATGATGGGTTCGCCAACATAGGAGCTCTCATCTCATGTCTTGAATCGTCGGGCGACAGGCCCTCCGTGTCTTTGACAGTGAGATGGGTCTTCACTCTTCTGTCACAAATGAATTCTTGAGGGGCCATCAGGACGGAGTGGAACATTAGACCAATTAATTATTCTGCTTTTCCATCTTGCATTCCTCCGGGGAGGCATCCGACAGAGCTG
Organism: Cottoperca gobio; assembly: GCF_900634415.1. Lineage (NCBI taxonomy): Eukaryota > Metazoa > Chordata > Actinopteri > Perciformes > Bovichtidae > Cottoperca > Cottoperca gobio. The sequence continues at coordinate 2,226,339 of NC_041370.1, read as the reverse complement.
GTCTCTGCTCGACTCCACTGCTGTAGCAGCAAATATCTAAAGATGGAGCTGTGTTGCACCGCCAACGCTGAAATATGTTGGCACAATATCCCAAAAGGACAATACGTCCACACATTCATCCAGCATTCAGAAAATGTCAAGAGTTTCTGTTGGCTTCTAGATGCCTTCAGGACTGAAGCCAGAAAGACAATAGGGCTGAGAAGAGAGTAAAATAGCATCTGATTCTGGGATTCAGACCAAAGTCCTGAAAAGCCCAAAACAAAACAAACACACCTCTTCTGAAAGAATGATTGAACAGATATGTCACCCCCCCCCCTCAGCTTTCAGTGGATAAATACTTTGGATTTGACAAACGGTCTCAATGCTGACATCATTGATTCAAGAAAAGACCTGAACCCAATTGAAGGTAGTGCCAAATAATCACCATTACACTCGCACATACACCCTGTGACTAAATGCTGGCAGCTTTGTTTGTGGTTGATACTGTAAGGTTTGGCTTTCTGTAAAATATGAACTTCAACGCAATCGTCACTGAGATATGTAACAATCATAAATAAAGATGACAACTTATGGACTAGAATCCGTTTATGCTGTAATTACTATAAAGACAAAGTATTATGAAAATGCAAGATCTTATTATACTGACCCGCGTTTCAGTACCTGCTTTCTCTCCTTCCTCCTTCCCTAAGCCCAAGACAGCCTCTTGCCTCCTCCTGCTGTGACGCCATGCTGTGCTAAGTGAAAGCGACCCTGACTCGTCCTTTTTCCAAACCGCTCTGGCTTATGCCCCATTGTTTTCCCTCCGCCGGCGGTTGACAACTGGCCTTTCAGCTGCGGCGTGAACTCTGGCCTCACTGTGTCGGCCTCTCGCCTCTCTCTCTCTCTCTCTCTCTCTCTCTCTCTCTCTCTCTCTCTCTCTGCAAACACAAGGCCAGGTCCAAAGCCACACAGAGTGGGAGGAAACTGCAGACTTGCACCTTTTCTTCCTGCGGTTTTGAAGAGCAGCAGAACTTGTTCTAGAATAAATGGAAGCCGTTCTCAAGAGGTTAAAATTGGCTTTTGGTTTGGTTGCTTCACTCAAATCTACCTAATGCATCATACTGTTTACACAATGAGGAGCTTTGGAATTTGAAATTCAATGAAGATGCAAACAATTCCAAACCATCTTCCCTTGAACATGCTCTGAAGGACAAAAGCACAAACGCTAACCTAATAGATGAGCTACAGCTGCAGCGCAGACAACATGATTAGATTCTCCTCATACCTAATTCCTTTATCAAAAAGCAGTGATATTCCACTAAAACAAAACGCTTGTACCTGCAGTGTTTCAATAGAGGTGGGCTGCTCTTATCACCTCACTGAGTAGGAGTGGGGCCCATAATGTAATAGCCTAGCAGTTTGCTCATAAATCACCTGAAGAGGCTGTATGCCACATGCACTGACACTCCCAATCTGCCAACCTGTGTCTTTATTAAAGAGCACATTATACTGAAAGGAGCCTTTTCTCCCCAGTCACTCCGCTATAAACACCTCAGCCCATATATTTATGCAAACACAAGGATACAAATATTTTCCTCTGCAGGCACAAATGCATTTCTCTGAGCTTTAATACACAGAATGTGTGTGTGTGTGTGTGTGTGTGTGTGTGTGTGTGTGTGTGTGTGTGTGTGTGTGTGTGTGTGTGAGAGAGATAGACAGAGACTGCCATTGTTTTTACTTCTGGTCACCCTCCCTCTTCACAATTACAGCAATTGTCTCCCTCCCACTATGAGTGACGCATCAATTTGGATGTATGAAGGTCTATTCATATTTGATTTTGTTTCGTAGCAAACCCAATAAGTATCTAAGAGGATGTTGTTTGTGTGTGTTCTTTTTTGTTGGTATGTTCTTATTTGTTTTTTCTTTTCTATATCCTTCCAGTGCCTTTGACAGCTAAATTGGAAAAATGTCAAACGTAAACGCCATGTGAGCAGACAAAGAAATAGCAATAAGGCGAGACGTGGCATCACTATAGTATACTATAGATGTTGACGGTGAGGAAACATTCAGCACGTCCATGTGTTCAAATCAAGACTTCTTTGAATGCTAAATCTGTTTCATATGTCGTCAATTTCATGGGGATCTCTGCCCACTTGTTCTGCATGCTCTCCCACTGCAGAGAGGCCTTTGAGCAAGGCACTGAAACAGCAAATATACAGTTAGATGTTTGCAGACTCAACAAATCTGACATGGATCATTAACATAATTCAAAAAGCAAAAGTCTGCATTTGTCAGACAGTATTTGGAACGACAGGATAAATAAAAATAATTACGCCTTGTGTGTGTTGGTGTTCCTTTGAAGCCTTCATACTTTAGACTTGTACTGAATTAATTTCTTGGTTGCAGAACGGTTTCTGATGTTGTTACTGTGCCATGGCTATGGTTGTTGTTCAAATGCGAAGATCTCTGATTTCTACAGGATTACAAGACAACAAAAGAAACTGCTTCGTGCTTTATAAATACAGGACCCTTCAACGCTTCAGACAAACTACAGCAAGATGTCATGTTATACTCCTCTGTGGGTCTGACGTTACAAGGTCTTCTTTATTTTCTCCCATTAGATTTAATTAACATTGTCGGAAATCAGCGTTATTGTCAGTGTTTAACTCGGCATAAAGAACTCTGCTCGTCAACTTTTTGAAGTTTTTTTTTTTTTTGCCCTTGGACAAAAGACTTGACATCCTCACACGATGCACACAAGTGAGGACCGAGTCTTCTCGAAAGAATCCAAGATGTCAAATGTCTGCCTGCTCTCTGAGCTATATGACTATTTGTGCCAACTAGAATGTGACTTAAAATGCTGCAAGCTGCCAAAGAGCTCCCAACCTAAAATCATGCAAATCATGAACAGGAAAAACACTAAATCCCTTTCTCCCACTCAGTTCTCGCAAACACAAGATGTACCCCGGGTAAACACTAGCAGCAGAACACATCATGCATTCGCTGCCGAGAGACGGAACTGTAAACAGCATGCAAAGTCTCAGAAAATAAGTTGTTACACTCCAGAAATAAAATGCAGAGGATGGGGACGGCACCAAGAAGCAAGGCGAGGCTGTTCGTTGGAGGTTTTTCTCCTCCAGACTCCTGCGGTTGTAATCTGACCAGTGGCAGCAGTCCAAGGCAATCTCTGAGGACCGTCCTCACCCACAGCTGCTGATGTAGATCTCTCTAGGCTACTGAGGCTGAAAAGTGTCCAATCCTGAAGTTTTTCCTCCACACCTTACTTTCTTATCAGTGTGAACTGCAAACACCTATATGAAATCACGTTTTTCAATAGGACCATGTGAATAAATGGTACAAAACTGGATCTTCAGGGAGGCAATGACGAACATTTGAATATAAGAAAGTTGACAACAACTTCTGCGTGTTATCGGACACAGCCGTCACGGTACAACCAGTGTTGGGAATGGAAAACAAGATGCAACAACAACAAGAAAGCAAAATAGTTAAAGCTAGTATCTGAGTCCAATCTAAACTCACTGAGAAAACATCTCAGTTCACAACATCATATTAAAGCCAGAGAAGTTACTTAACCTCTTAAGAGGTGGGGGAATTTACCCGAAAAAGAGTTTGGCATCCGGTTAGCAAGCATCAAATTAGCCCTAATAGCTACATGCCGTTTTTACCGAGTATCATCGCGAAAATAAACACATCGATCAGCTGATTTCAAAGATTGGAACAGCTGTTCATGGGCTTTTATCAATGTGACGATGTTCAAGATCAATATATTTTTTAATGGAAACGATCGTGTGGACCAGGAAGTGCTTTGTTTTGGATTATTACAGGATTATGATGAGACTTCATAGGTGAGTTGGCTCAAAGTTATAGGTTTGATTGTGAGTTTGCTTGCTTGTGTGAGATGCTTACTGTACTTGCTGTTGTGATTTTGATCTCAAAACAGTTTTGCTCACTAAATAGACGAGATTCTAAGCTTTCGAACGACGTGGCATTGCGTAAAAACTCCATCATGGCGGACTGTAAATACAGGGCAAGATACAACCTCTCTGAAAATGCAAAACTAACTGTTGACTGTTCAGAAGGCCTCCATTGGCAAATACTGCATAGCTGGTGAAATATGCACCAGTGTCTCTTTAATAAAACGTTGTGAGCTTTACTCAGTGCAGGACTTACGGTTGCACCTCGAAGCTTTCATACAGGTGAGCAGAAGGACAACTGTTGATGTGTGCTGTCACAGTGAAATGTGCTTTAAAGAAAACAGACGTGGCTTCTTTTGTTGTCACGGCTCTGGGACTTGCACATTCTTTACGTCAGTGGAAGAAGATAACTGCAGCAGATATTTGCATCCTCGAGGACAATAGATAGGATCACTCACCCAGACAAAATCAGGTGTGAGCAGTAATCTCGTACGCCGACAGCATGACCGAGAGCAACATATCTTTCCCCTGTACCTCAGCCTCACCTGTCCCGACGTCACACATCCTGTAAAAACACTGGTCACAGAGGACGAGCGGCTGCCGCTGCACACATTTTCTATCTTGACAATACAGATCAAACAGTCTCACGGCGGCTGAGGCTGAGCCGCTGTTTGTTATCTCGTCCGATACGGAACGTGCCACATGCAGACGCACTGCGAAGGAGAGCGAGGCAGACAGGTAATCCAGGATTACAGCACTGACATGTCATTTCCATGGATGTGTTATTCCTGAAACGTAGGGTGCAACCCCATTTGTCTGCTCCAAACTGTCCTCTGGCACCCATCAATGGCGCGCCGTGGACAAGCATAGACGACGAGATAATGAGCTCCCGTTGCCTTGTCAACGCCATCCCCGTTTCCCCCCCGACGGCCACACTCTTACGCTTCCGTTTGCCGGTTTCCCTGGAGTGCAGAGCTTTTCAGTACACAAAGCATCTAGGTGGTAGATGAGATTACATATAGTTTTAAAAGCCCTACAGCAGGCGGCTGCAGATGGACACTCCAGACACGAGTAGTTTGCAGACTGCTGAAGGGGGGGGGGGGGGGGGGGGGTTAACTGCTTATGAGAAACACTGATTAGAGAATAAAAGCATAATTCAAAGTTAAGGAAGGTAGCGGTCAAGTTCACATACGATCTAAATGCAAGAGTCTGGTATTAAGTGCAGTGACCGATAATGTCTTTTATGTCTGAAGCACCAGACAGACGCACTTGTCCTGCACTTGGCCTAAGTGACTCACCGAAGCCATTAAAAGCTATAAAAACGGTTCAAACTTAGCGATATTTCATTCTCTTGGAATGTTTTCAATTTTGAGTGCTTATTCTCAAAATTGCCGTAAAATGAGCCTTCAGGTGGACCGCTTCAGCCCCTTGGAAATTACAGACCCGAGTCATGTTTAAAAGCTTTAAACACACAGTCAAGGATAATGTGAGGACAGACGTGGTCAAATGGAACGGTTGAGTTTTAATACATTTAAAAACGTTTATTTTATGTTTCACTCCTCTTACGTTTAATACACGGTTCAAAGTTGTATCCTCGTTATTCCCCATAAGACCATAACAAGTCAAATGTGTAGAATTCACTCTGAAATGAGTTGACGGTCTGGCGGCTACTTAAACAGGAAGTCCCAGCCGTACGTCATCAGTGATGTGTTCGTTAAACCCCGTGTACAGAACTAATCCGTCGCAAGTCAGGTGTCGTAATCATAATCTGCCATCTTCAAATCAAGACATAGCTAAGGGACGGTCGTGTACTTTATGTTTTGACAAACACAACGTGCCATATGTGAGTGCGTCCTTGTATTGATGCAAAAAGAAAGGGTTACCTTTAGGTACCTTATAAACATTTACAGCTGATTTGTTTATTTCGTTATAACCGTGCTAGTAACATTGTTACCTAGAGAAAGATCACAAAGACATTTTCTGTGTTTTCACAATCATCTATAATGAAAGTTCAAAGCCTGCAAACCTCAGGAGATGTCGAAGGTTAAAGCGTCTCATGAACTCGTACAGAGCTGCAAAGTGTTGGACAGAAGGCTAGAAATGTCAATAATTACTCACTCAATGCTCCATTTTGTTAGGTTTCCACGCTCGTGTCAAGTCACAGAGGAAAGTGCAGAGGATGTTTTATTCCAACCCTGAAGCAGATGTCTCTGGTTTCATGTTAAAGCTCCTCGCTCCTCCACTCAACAGAGTGGTTTGTTAGAGGACGAGACGGCTATATCTCCAGGAGCATCATGACATTTCCTGTAGGGTAGCATTCTCTGACCGGCGCGTCACATACATACAAAAACACACCGTCTGCCATATGATGAGGAAACAACTTTCAACTCTAACATCAGACACTTCAGTATCTGTTTTCTTTACTGGCTCGCCAGAATCACTCTGAAATGTCGCCAATTTCCTCTTCGGCTGCAGCAGACGTTTTCCCCAAATCAGTCTATTCTGCATCCAGACTCCCATGTCGTTCGCTAACATTTAAGAGTCTGAACTTAATCTTCAAACAGTCATCGCACATGTGATTCTGTCCAAATGCTTTGTGCTCACGTTGCATCACCAGTGATCTTTTTTGAAGACTAGTTGAAGATCGGACATGATTTTAAAAGACATCCCCGTAAACATCCACGATGTATTCAGTGTTATTTTACAGTAACTGCAGAAGAAGAGTTCTTGCACAGCATTTATACAAGCTAATGTTTCTCTCCCCCTCTGCCCTCCCTCCCTCCCTCCTGACTCTTTATTTCTGTTTGCACTAAAAGAAACAATATTTCCTTTACAAAAGCAGCTGCTAAGACAAAGACTCAAATAGAAACACACAGCAGTTGCTGATGTTTTCCAAATGCGTCGTCTCCAATGAGCTCAGTCAGAGGCAGACAAACTAACCTCTCACATGGTTTTGGAAGAAAAGCTTAAAAAAGAAAAAGCCATTTAGCATCGTCAATCTAGTAAAAATCAGATTCGAACTGATTCTAAATTGGCACGTGCTCAACAAGATAAGTAGAGCCGTGCAGAGGGAGAGCATTAAGACGTTCAATATCTGCCTGCAACAACGTCGGCTTCACAGACTCTTTAATTCGGCACATGTGCATGCGAGGAGCCAACAGATCTGCTTTACTTTGTCCAGATTCCAGTCGGAATCATGACATCAGTGTTGACAAACTGTATACACCGAGCGGTTAATACATGATGCCAGTCAAAGCACTTATTTTCAACTCCCACAGAGCCGTTTGCCAACTGCATGAGTCATAACAGTTAAATGAAAAGACAGCCGACCTCTTCATGCTTCTTTGGAGGGTCTGTTCATTAACGACTGGGGCTCGGCCCTATGTCAACATGCTGGCTGCGAAGGCAAGAAGGGACAGACAGGTGGTGCTGACACCCGCCGCCATGTCGTGGCCTGGCACGGGCCGAGCTCTGGAAGAGGGACTCATGGAAATCAGTGGGGCTTGGCCCGGCTTCACTCCCGCTTCGGTCTGCTAATGGCTTTCCAACTTTGGGGCTGCCATTTGTCAGATTGACTGATGTCTGTGCCATGAGGATCATTCTCTTTCCGTCATCCATCTCTTCACCATCAGAGGAAAAGTGCAGGCGTGTTGGCCACAGCGGCGAGGATGTGCTCCCAGAATCAAAAACACAAAAAAAAAAAAAAACACTTGAGCTTTAAACTTGCAGGTAGGGCAGGAAGTGTACGGAGTATTGTGAAGATGAAGGAATACATGTACTGCAGGCTTTAAGCAAAAAACTAAAAGGAAAAACTTGGCATTCTTATTTTGTACATAACAGAAGAGCATGAGACACTTTCAAAAAACACAGAGAGCAAGACAGGCTGCTGAAATAGGCTGTTCCTATTCCTGGAACGTTTTCAGTGGTCTATGAAAAAGCAGGGGTCCGACTCTCCTCTCTCACTACATTAAGTGATTCTTATTGAAGCCTCGCAAACAGGATCCAAACAGGAAACATTAACTCTCCGGAGAAAAGAGAGAAACTAAGCGATTCTGCCTACGTGAGAGGGAGAACAGAGTGAGCGAATATAAAGCAGGGGAAAGAAATGGAAACAGGGAAATAAGAAGAGAAAACATAGTCTGAGAGCAACAGTGTGAGCGGAGCAGCTGAAAGAGGCTGCAGGGCCCCAGATGAGCCCTGCGGTGGGTCATTTCACAGCCCTGCAGGCTGACCAACACTGACAGGTCGCCTTGAAGACTCGCTGCCAAGAGGAACCCTCAACGGAAAGAACACGGCACAGGGCTGCACCTCCACACACACACTACAGGCTAAAACACACACACCTCTCTACCACAAAATTATTTCCTTTTCAATCTTCCACGCTATAACTGAGCCACAGTTTATTGACCTTTAGCGGGATGCTTTTCACCCAGAAGTCGCTTCTTTGGCTCGAGGCTCAGAAATGTACGACTGCTCGGCTCAGGCTGTAAATCCAGCGGCGTACAGCTGGCTTTTATACATTCAACTCAGGATGTGTTGCGAGCACCTGGGGGAGGGAGCGCCTCCCTGACAGTCACGATGATTGGATCGTCAAAGAGGACAACATGATGTTATAACCGTCATTAGCGCAGTAACAAATCAATTAAAAGGGAATCGCAACGCTAAAGGCCTGTGTACACACGAGGGCCTGCGAGGCGTACACACCGCCTGTATCTCAACATAACATGTGATGGTTCAGACCGCTGCCGTCCCATCTCTCAGCCAAACACAAGAAGCCTTGCAAATAAAAGCACATCAGTGAAGCAGACCAAACATGGGCTGCTTCACTGATGTGCTTTTATTTATAAGGCCATTACTGCGTTGTTGCCCCATTATTTCCATCTAATTCAAAATACAAACTTGGTTTCCAGGACGTTTAACGGTGTCCTTTCCCAGAACCCATGCAGATATTAAATTGCATTTTAAAATTGCAGGTCACAACAAATAATGGACATCATTTGTTATCCTGCTATTATTTCATTTCCATCCTTGGTTCCCTCTTTATGGTTCACTTGTTCAACCAACAGTCCAAATACTAAATGTTTTATTTACAATGATTTAAAAACAAATCCTCAAGTTTGAGAAGCTGAGTCGGCAAATGTTTGGCATTTTCTGTCCATACCCTAATTCAGTTATATCCTGATCTCAAAAGACGAGTGAAGCAATAAACAGATTCCACCATCTTAAATAAGGAGCAACTTTCTCACTAAACGATTAAATTATTTTACATTTGCTTCAACGAGATTTGTATGCTCTCCATCCTTCCCCGGGAGGAGAAGAGGCAGCGGTGAGGCGGAGGCAGTGGATCTGTCGAGGTGGCAACCTTCTGCCGCCGAGCGAATGCCTGTGACAGCGAGAGTCCTATTTGGCTGACAAGCAGCGGGGAAGCAGGTGGGCAGGCTGCGGCTTACACCACACCTCCCACCGCAAGAACTGCCACGACTCGACGACCTCACGCAGAGAGAATGAGAAGGGAGGGCCGGGAGCACAGAGAGCTACAGACATGGAGACCAGCAACGCACACGAAGAGCAGGGTGATCTTTAGATCCTGTGAGCTGTACGGTGTTAGAGAAAGAACAATACAGCTAGAGCACAGATCAAGTGTGAGGAAGCGTCTGTACGGGAACATGTTATGTTCCTAGAACGATATTATGACAATGGTTCCACGAGGATACCAGTTCCTTTACCAACTAAAGATTCCACCTTTTAATGTTTTTAAATGTCAAAAGCAGCAGAGTCACAAATTGGTAAACGTTTTTGTTTTCCTGGTTCAGGTCAAACAAGAAGCACTAAAGATGTGAATACTTGGCAGTCTGGTCACGCTCATGTCGTTCAGTATTCACAAAGTGCTGAGGTTTGACGCCTCTCTTATTATAAACACTCAAATAAGCTCAGAAAATCCTGTCACTTAGCTGTAACGGCGCCTAAAGACCAGGACAACATTTATTATATTTCTTTAAACTTCTTTAAACTCCCACATGATATTGGTTCTTATTTAACAATATTAGTATTCAGTTGTTGCTCAGCTCTCGACAGAAGGAAAACACAAAAGGAAACAGGACAAACCTGTCAGTCTTCTCTACCTGTCGCTTGGGAATGACTTCAGCATGGTTCACCTGCCCCATGAACCTCTCTGCTCAGTGGAGCGGACCAGCTCTGCTGCAACACACCATCATTCCACCGGGGGCATCGCACCGTGCCTCGAATCATCTCCAGGGCTTGAGGAGTGTTGACTGAGCAGTATCAGGCTCACTGTCACGGGGCTTTGTGCAGAAGTGTGAACGTGAGATCCCAGGTGTCACTTTAATTGAGACCTTGATATTGTTGTCAGAGCGAAACAAGGAAATTGTAGGGAGGATATACCTGTGTGAGAACAGCTGATCACACAGTGGGATAACTCTGAATGTAGGTTAATAAATCACCTAAATGTTTCAGTAATGCACCCCCAAGTCACGATTCTTGTACCAGAGGGGGAACGCATTATCCAAACAACTTTAAAAAAAAAGGTTCTGTCTGATGCATATAAACAGAGGCTCTTCTTTCTGCAGTGTAACAACATTACAGCGCTCCCCCTTCTGATTGATGAAAGTGCCATGTCTGCAAGCGCCTCTTTTACATAGCAGAGAGCCTCCCCTGGAGCCCGCAATCCATCATCTGACAGTGGTACGGCTGCATTCATCTTAATGCATTACAGACCCAAGCAGGTCCGAGGTCACACGCTGCTGCCATGAATCCCTGCGTCGGATTCTAAGAAGGGGAGGAGAAATGAGATCGCCGGGGGTCTTCTGAAGGGCCCAGAGAGATAGGAGCTAAATGATATTGTGAGTTTAATGATTGTATCAGCTCTCTCACAAGACTAGCATCAGGACTGGCCATCGACACAGCCCTTCCTAAGAGACTGGAGTGTTTCACCCACGTTGAGGGATAAATCCCCTTAAGACCACTTTAACACTGTGACAAACTGCTACTGGCAGCACACCTTGCATTCCTGAGCCAACCGTGTTGTAAGATGGTGTTCCAGCATTAAAGCGTAACTTAAACGTCAGCTTACGAGTCATGAGGAGCATTACACAGCATGAGAATAAGTTGTGTAGTGTCTTCTGTGGAGGAGCTTTGTCAAGTCTAATGATGACCCTGATGATGTCAGAGTTAAACCCGTGTCATGCTTCTTGCAAACAGCGCAATGCGGATGCAATATTACGCAATTGCGGCCTAGGCAACTGAGCGCCGAGCCGTGCACCTCCCAGAACAACGCACACGTGTCAGTCAAACCGTGTTTCAATGGTCGGCTTAAAGCAGCTGTTAATCAGTTTTAAAGAAGTAGCCTAGTCTTGGAAGTTACTCTGACAGAGCAAGACTGCAGAAGAGACGAGGTCTGTGCTTGGAGCCGCTCTGACCTCAACCATAATGAAAGACCAGATGTTTGCGGAGACCGTGCCTTTACCGCGCTGACTGCAAGAAGCTAAACTCACACTGGAAGCATGTGCTAAAAGCCTCGGGGGCGTGGAGTCGGACTGACATTTAATGAACTAAAGAAAAAGCTGCTGTAGTTTGAATGAAGGATAATGTAGGATCAAGTGTTTGTGGAGCTCGACCCATACTAGGTATAAAAAGTCCAAAACAATTTGCTGCTTTGATTCTGACAAATCGTGTTTTTAATCCGTCGCCCAAAGTGCGATACTAAATCACTGCAGTCACCCCATGATGCTCCAGCAGAGGAATGAGCCACATGGCATCACATTGCTGGTTGTCCCGCACAATGTTTCAGGCCGGAGAACAGACGTCGGGCGGAGAACCATGAAAGAAAACACATTTCTTTCTCCCATTTTCTTTCACTGCTGCTCAGGTTTGACCATGTCAAAGACTCTGCTGCTGGATGCAGAGTGCACTGCTGTGCGAGTGTGGGGAGAGTCGTGCAGGCTCAGCGGCAGTATGAAAGGGATGGGATTATTATACAGTCATGTAAATACAGAATTATGAAATGCAACCAGAAGGAAATTGGAGTCAGGTGCACAGCCATGATTATATATATATATTTATAGCTCTCATTGCAACAAACAAGCCTTTAAGCGGTTTATATTTACTGACCATGACTGAACGCACCTACATTTTAATTACATTCATGCTCATTCTTTGCAGTTCTTGCACCAAACGAGAAGATTACTACCCCACATAACAAACTAAGGCAGTGAACACAACATCAAGTGAAGACATCTAACAATGTAAAACTTATGATCCTTCTTGGCTTCAACTTCTGTATCGAAAGCTGTCATGAAGAGGTAAGAAGAGGGAGAGTGCTGAGGCCTTGAGGAACACAGTGGAAGCAGATGAGTGTAGAACAATGAGTGAAAGTGTGTGAAATGCCTCAAAGGTCACATCACACCCACAAAAACAACCCAGTCTTTGTTGCTGCAATGTGGACTTTTTAATGCACGACATGTCCTTGATGTCAAACTTCTCGTCGCAACTCAAACCTGTACAAAGTGCAGCGGCGCAGGGAAATTAAAAATGAAGGCGTGATGAGAAAATGCCTCGATTGAAATTAATTCTACTCGTCAAAACTATTTCTTGACTTAGTTTAGTTTAGCCTCTCTGTCACTCAGCAAAGCACGTAGAAGAAACACACAACAAGTACACACTACTTAAAACACAAGACGATGAACAGAGCAGTAGTTGCCGCTTTAAGAAGAACACTCATCCCAACAATCTTTACAGGAAAGGAAAATTACAAATCAAATTAAGTCAGGGGTAGCGTCCTTCAGACGACCGTCCCTGCTACCTATGCCACTGAAGAACAAGGACACTGAAGCTAAGTGTTTGCCTCAGCAAGTGAGCAAACACTTCTTTATTTCCTCGCTTTGCTCTTCTTGGCAGGTTGGTGGGGGTAATTGGCATGCAAGCTTCGGCAGACCAGTTCGATGAGCCAGGCTCCGAGCTCGGGCACAAAGGCTCCGCTGTGTCCGCGAAATGAGTTTAAAAGCTACAACAGGCCGAGACCTGTACAGTGCCACTGATGACATCCATCATTGCCAATCCATTTCTCTGGCAGAACAACTGAGCCACACTCTCACGCCCCGACTCCCACACGCAGAACAGCACAGAAGCAGACAAATTCAAGACAATTGTTCAGTATCTATCATTTTAACCGTCTTATATGCAGGTATACATAAAGTGTTGCTCTCAACATGCATCTGAGAAACCTTCTGCAACAGCATTTAGATTAACAGGATGGGATGCATCGTTCCTTATATTCATTAGACCTCCAACGATGAAGCAACAGAACATAATATAATAAATCGCTATTACTATTTTTGATAAATGTCAGATTAGACGGATTTCTTTTTCACTTTTCTGACATTTTATAGAGCAAACAATTTATAGAAAAATAATCAGCAGATTAATGGATGAAAATAAAATATAAATAATAATTAACCTCAAATATCAATAACATACTAGTGTTGGGGATTCGTTATGAATGTAACATGAGGTTATAGCTCCAGATCAAAGTTTACCACAAGTATAAAACATTCATTGACAAGAAAAATGTCTATTTTGCTCAGCAAATGGCATAAAAATCAATATGTGTGTCATCTACTAACGACATCGATCACAGGTCAGATCATGAGGTGGCTAACCACATCCATTGGTGCATCACTACCTGGAGCTGCTTTCACAATGAAGATCGTCTTTTCAAATATGTTGCTGGTGGTCAAGGAAAAACGTAAATCATATCAATGGCAGCTAAAGGCAAAACCAGTTAAAGGTTTGGTGTGGGAGTGGGGGTCAGCACCGACGAACCACCTTTCAACTGTGAGAACGAGTCAAAGCTGACGTGGGAGGGAGACAACGCAGTGGAGAAGGGGATGGAGTTGAAGAAGTTCAGGGTGCCAGCTGATCAAATCTTCTCATTAACTTTACCCAGGCCTGGGGAGAGCTAGAGGAGGGGGGTAGAGGAGGGAGGATCGGTTTAATGAAGACCCCCGCTACGAGGGTTTCGTCTCGCCAACTGTGCGGCCCTGTGAATAAGCCTGGCAGACAGATGGGCTGAGGAATTGATCAGGGGAGACAGTCCACAGAGACCTGCACGGACTGAGAGGCTGTGTTTCAGTTGAGGTGGAGTACACAATCAGGGATATCAAAGCTGATGAAATGTCACTGGAATTTACTACCATGGGGGGGAAAACTCCACCTACAGTAAGAGGCGCAAATGCACAGAGGCGCACAATCTAAATTGGAGATTTATTTGAACTGACGGCAAAAGGAGCAGCTCCAAACATCAAAACCAAAGCACTCAGTCTTTAAAATGTGTCTGATGAATAATAAGCATTAGAGAGCGAGCACTGCTGAATCAGCCCTTAAAGGATCTGCCCAGACCTCTGCTTTTAAAGCAGCACACATCTAGAAATAGATGCTATTCAGTATCTTGGCCCTTTGTCACGCTGTTGTCCTTCCGAGAGCTGTCCCACTTCGGGCTCTGTGTGGCATCCATCTTTCACACGACTGACAACACGCCCCCCCGCCCCAACCCTGCGCTGCCACTCTCATTTTCATAGTCTATTGTTCCAGGCTCAGAGATTCAGCCCGGCACAGCAAGCCCTGCAATTCTGTCATCTCAACGAGTTCAATACTTGCCTGCACTGCTGATAAGCAGCCAACAATGAGGTGATGAATAAATCACAATACAGCCCATACACACCAGGAGGAGGCCTATTTATTTGGGGTATTTTGGAGAATGCTGGTATACAGCTTCACCGTGTATCATTTGGTTGAGGTTCAAATATCACTGCTGGCACAAACAATGTGCGTATCACTCTTTTCATAAGTGCTTTCTGCCTGGAAATGCCCCGTACAAAGCAAAAATATTCAACAGTCTTGTGTGACAAAAATCTATTTGCATCAGTCTGGTTTAAAAGAAGGGGCTTCAGTCCTTCTGACATCTACTCTGCAGCAAATACAGTCCGCAATCAGTATTTTAGATACATAAAAATAACTTCCCAGGCTTCATTTCAATTCTTTCCTGCTGCCTGCCCACTTTCCCATCATATAGTTCTTTTTTTCATGCACCAAAGGAGTGAATACTTTTAACCTTTCCTGATAAAACAAAAGGTTGAGATGACATTTTAGGCGGACTCAAAGAGAGCAGCACGTGTACCAGAACAATAATGTTCTTTAATGTTCTTTAAGAACCCACCATCCTCCTCTTTGTTGTCATGTATCCGCTGCCTGTGGACAGCACTGATGAGCAGTGAGGGAACACAGATTGTATTTTTTATTAGTTACTCACATATTCAATTAAGATGCATTTTGTGTGTTAGCAGCACTAATGGAATACACAGTTTGTATATCTATCTATCTATATATCTATATCTATATATCTATAGATATATATCTATAGATATAGATGGACTACCAACCACAGTTTGACAGTTTAGTAACATGTCCCACAATTATCTTTGCAGATCTCCGTTGAGTGCGGTGCAAAAAGCAACATAACGACGTCCATTTAGGGAAAGATGTCTCCCAAATTACAAAAGGTTTGTCCTGTACTGTATGAATGGAAGTGATATACCAGCATGCATTGCTGTTCTGAGATACGGCTGTGGGGCTTGTGACACATTTGTCTGACATTTGTAAAAAACAGGACTGTAACCGACCTGGCAAAGAAAGTGCATCAAGCACAAACAGATTCTTGTAGTTGGATCCGTGCTTCCCCGAGGGACTCAGACACCTCCAACAGTTCTGGACTAACACAGTCACCATGGTAACCGCTGCCCGACACCTCTGGCAATGGCAAATAGAGTGACCACAGTGGAACATTTGAGACGACACTGGCAGAGCCCGTGTGCATCGTCACACAATAAAGACCTCGGGGCATGAGGGGAACAGTCACTGAGAGCCAGTTACATTCAGAGGAAGCAGAGAACTTCATGGAGCAACACGACTGAGGGTGAAAAGGGGAACAGCGCTGGCAGGGTGTCCATCTCCAGCTGGCATATTGTGGAATGTTAATTAGGCCTGCAAAGACAAGACACCTCCCTCTTAAATGTCACATCCTCGTGAGGAGCGCGGAGCAGCGGCGGGTTTTGTTGACTTGTATCAGGCAAAGGCTGCCGTCGGTTTGTTTGCCTTTCCGATGGCAATTTATTTTCGGTTCTCTTTACCCCGAGCATTTTCTCTTAACATTCTCCTGCTCCTTCTGTTATGCTGTTTACTCTGTGATGAATGGCTCTATTTCAAGTTGAGCTTTTTTTTTCTTCTTCTCCTCTTTTAGCTGGAATAGATTACAATCTGTGCAATTGTGCGGAAACAAGATTGATTTTGCTAAGAAACATTGTGGAGGGGGCAGCAGAGAAACGAAAATATAGACTGCAACAGCACTTCACTCTAATGGAGAAATGTTCAGAGCCATTTCTTTGATGAAGGCTTTTTAGACTGAGATGGCTCTTGCAAGAAAAGGTCTTGATACGAGGGATGGTACACCAGGAGAGGGGTGTAAACTAATTTTGCAGTGGTTTGTAATAAGACATGAGTGAGAATACTGTGACCTTTTAAATGGCAGGCCTCGTTATCAGCCGGGTTTCACAGCTTCAGAGGGGCAGAGACTCGCATAATGGGGCATCAGTAATGAAGGGTTGGACAGGAGACCTGCTGAAGCTTCATACGAGAGGTTGCTCACCACTGAGTTAATGCAACAGTGGAATTGCACAGAGCGGGAGCCTTTACCACCGACATGAATCTCAAGAAGTTTCATTGTGAGCGATACTTTTCTTAATCAGATCTCTGGCTGTGCTCATTACAGCCTTGTTATTTTTCATGATTTACAGTTAATGCAGCATCTAAAGAATGGCCTTGGGTTACTGTTGAGTATTAAGCAATGCCTAAAATTATTTGAAATAATAATGGCCTCAACTCAACCAAAAGTAATCGCATGGTGGGTTGGGAAATTAATCCTTCTGAGGTGAGATTCAGGGCGGTTAATATAAAAACGTATGTTTTTAATAGTCTATGAGGGGGGCACATTCATTGCAGGAGTACAATTGTTGTGCAAGTCCTATTTAGAAGAAGGAAAGGTATTGAGGAAGGTGGAGGGGTAGTAGTAAGTGTGGTCGATGCAATAACTCACAAGCCTTTAGGTGGTCTCTCCTCCCTCGTCCAGGAGTAAAAGAGGAATGCTTTTACATTCTCCAGCTGGATGCCAGGGGAGAGTGAAAGGAGATGGAAATGAGTCTTATGGAGAAGTGTGGGGGGGGGGGGGACCTGTCCAAGGTCTGGGGAGTAGAATGGTTTACACGCTGGCTGCCAGCTTACGTTTCGTCTTAGTGTCACAATTTGTTGGGGAGCATCACGGACGCTCTAAAAAGAGCAGGCTCTCTCCCAAAGCCTCGCCGGCAGCTGAGGAGTTGCTAAATGTCACTCATGATCGTTCAGACACCAGGGAGAGAGGGGGTAAACAGAGGAGAGTAAAAAAGGACAAAATGAAAGAAATAAAGAGACAAGGGGGAGGAAAGAGGGAAAAAGTAGAAAGGGAGACAGAAAGTGAAAACATACTCATGCATGCTAATCCTCGTCTCCTCTCTAATGTGAGAAAAGGCTACTGAGCTGCAGAGCTTGAAACCGTCGGGGGATTGGACATGTTGCTATCAGAGCAGAGCACAAACAACAACAGGCCATCCTGAAGTCTACGAGTTTACGGACATCTTACAGCCGTGCCCGGGTTTCACTGCCATGTTCACAGTTGGAACAAAGAAAGAAGTTTGTTTCTGTCAAACTGATGCCGTCTACAGGATCCATGCCTGCTCTCATCTTTCCTCCACCCGTAGCAAAGAGCGTGGGAAATGCTTTCAGAGCACTGAGTGGAGGCGGAAGATTGACCCCGATTTATCGACCGGTGCTCACAACGCACATCTTCATGCCTGATGTGGCCACCTGCCAAGCACACAGTTCACTTCAAAATGGAACCTATTGATTGTCATAAACCTATATACATATTGCTCCACACAAGGACTGAAACTATAAGAAGAAAAGCAATGTTTACATAACACGATGCGTTCCTCAGGGGGTCATTTGAGTGGGTACACAATAAGCAGTTATAATTATATTCATGCATGTTGAGTAAGTAAAATCCAAAACATTACATAAATCAAATGTGATATAATAAGAAAACTAATTGAGTCAGAAATTATGCAAAACTAATTTTGGCACTACAGCTCCCATCATGCATTGGGTGATCCAAACCAGGAAGTGTGCGATGTTGCCGTGGAGAACACCTGTGACTTTTGATTATGCCAACCATGGATACAGACAGCAATCGCTGTCAATCAACTGGATTACTTTTGATAAAGAAAACAATGGACCTGACGAAGGTGTGCGGACAGAACCATAGAATAGAAAGTATGATGTTATATGATGCATTTCAGGATTAGGTTTCATTGATTCCTGCAGAATTCTTTGACTTATGACGCTCAGATGAAGTCATGTGCATCAAATGGGGCTAATGGTCAATACCGGCTGTGTCTAAGTGGTTGCAATTCAACTCTAGTCACCTTGAGCAAAAGGTGATTATATCATAACTGGTGGCTGTCACGAAGAGCTACTGACAGCCCGAAATGTTTCTCTCTCTCAAGTGTCAATCAATCCGTCTTTAAATTGTGCGCCTACACAGCCTGCTGGAGTTTCCTGCAGCCACAGTAAATGACAGCGAGGCACTGAAGAGGCCTCTTTCTCTGAGCCGACAACACTGATTTGAATATCAAAACATGATGTAAAACGGTGATTAAAAGCCAATTACAGCTTGCGTCAATGAAAAGTCAATTAAGTGTTTGAGGGGCTGTGAACGGGGTTTGCGATAGTGATTACAGGGGGAGCAGAGAACAAAAGGCCCAACGAGCGACTCAAAGGAGCGACATGAAGACAAACCCCCTCGGTCGGGGCGGGTGCAGAAGACAATATTGGGTTAAACATAGTATTGCACAGTCAGACGTGAGAACATCATCTGCTGTAGAGACAGGATTTCTTCCATTCCCGTCACCATGCAGTCATGAATTATGAACAATTTTGCTTAAAGGCAGCATTCAATTAAAAGCCAAATGCACTGGGAGTGCGAGTGGGAATGTTTTCTGAAAAATCCCTAAAAACAAAGCCACCCGCGCTCTTATTTAAATGACTCCATTATAAAGTCCTAGAGCCTCCCTTCTGGTAAAGTTTCAGCTGATTGATCCTGCATTACTTATTTATACACCAGTAATAAACGGTGAATATGAAAAGAGCAGGGGGTAAAAAAAAAAAAATATTCATGCATGGTTGAACGGTACGGCTGCCAGGATTTTGATCACCCGCCTGGAGCCTGCAGGAGCAGCCGTGTTTGCCCTGTTGAAATGCAGCGGCGGCGTCACGCCGCTGCAGCGGCCTTGAAGCCCTTGGAGACGAGGCTGAACGCGCCGCTGCCGTACCTTCACACGGTGAACCAATCTTTGTTCCCAATGGGCTCGCCCAACACAAAAGAATAAATAGCTAAGAGGCAAGCTAGTGCTGCTTAACCCTGTGCTTTAATTATTGAGAAATGCCTGAAATTGCCACAACGCGCAACACTCTCGACTCGAGAGGCTTGTTGGAGAGTAATGAAGAGGTTTGAAACGAGAGGGGATCATTTTCGAGAGGTGCCAAACTGGGGTAGATCTGTGTTGAGGGGATCTGTGTCAGTGCTCGTCGGACTTTTCCTCTTCTTTTGTTTTGTGGAGTGAAAAGGCCCCAAAGAAAAGATGAGTAATCTTTAGTCCAGTCTATAAATACAGCGTCTCTTTACAACTTGGCATTAGTCGGTTCCACTATCTGCCGCGTCGATGTATCCCCCTCTCACCAGTTCACACAAATCACCACCGATCAACTTGTGCACACAATCGAGACATTCCACATACACAAGAATGCAACTGTAATCAAGCACACAACCCAGTGTTTACAACTCAGTACTTTTCCTCTAAGATCTGAGGCTCTGAAAAGGGTCTGGCAGTAAAGACTGGAGTTATTTAAAGGAAGAATTCGACCGCGTATCAGTTGAGGGTCACGAACCCCGCGAGGGCCAGATGGTCATCTCGTCTGACTCGTCTCTCAACGGCCTCTGTACCCAATTTGTTCAGTGTTGTTTCCGGGAACAAATCGCTGGATTGTTGTACTTTGCGTTTCCTCTCTACATGAACTCTTAGCCGTCTTGGCCTCTCTCACAACCCGAGGACAAGAAAACAAAGCTTCTCTGCAGAATGCTTGGGGGGGTGGGGAGGGGGGGAAAGGGGACGACTTAAAAGAGATGTTTTTCAAGTGTATCTGCTCTGCAATGATTTGACTCGGGATTAACCAACTGACACTCGTTGATGATCGAGTATCGGATGCAAGTGTATGTTTGGTAATAGTCCAAGCGGTGCTTTAAGTGCCGGCTCGCAGCTCACATGCTAAGCTGGTTGTTTATGCTCGACAACAACTGAATGCAAGCTTTCCATGTTAATGTTTAATGGAGTGGCCCCCACACCTTCATAAAATGGTCTGGCTGTTCTCAAAAATCAATATTGCCAAGATTATGCCAACAGAGAGAGACATGAATTTATTTTGCTGACCAGTGCTGTTTGTAAGTGTTTTATTATTGTAATTCTTTGCCATTTAAACCTTTAATAAAAACTGGCAGCACACATGAATCTCAGACAGTGTCCTATAAATTAGTTGTTTGGCAAAGGTTTAATGCAACAGAGAGAAGCCAAAGATTTTGCTGCCTCTTTGAAAATCTTCCAGCACCTGGAAGTGATTTAGAACCTCAATATACACGACACGCATGAAGAAAAGATTCACTAAACTCTGCTTAAAACAGTGCTGTAGTCCGGCTTTACACTTGTAACGTGTCAGTTTCCGCTCAGGTGAGATGTTTCCTTTCAGTTGATGGATTCGTCAGCGTTACAACCACACGGCTCAGCACCATTAAAGTAATATATATTCTTATGTCCCTTTATGCTCCATGACGCGTCTCACGTCCTCTCACTCTTTTCTAATGTTTAGCTGAGGAATAAATCTTTGCACCGCGGTGTTTGCTTTCTTGTTTTTCCTGCAATTAGGTTAGCAGATGACAATTTAAGACGAGTGCTGCATCCGTTAGAACTCAGTGGAAACAATATTACATGTGTATCATCTGGCAGCTGCACTGAGAGCCGATGCTTGTGAGATGAATGGGTGAGGAACTTTGAAACAATGGAAGACAGTCGTGTGCAAATGTACGACTCTTCTCTCTCTGTAGCTTACGTGTGATCGTTTCCCACAAACCAAACAGCAGACGCTCAGCGTTTGATCGTCACTGTCTGTTCTTTGGTTTAACGAGCTTTGATGATGAGTGGGGGGAGTTGTTTATGTTGCTCAAGAGATAAATTACCATGGTTCACTTTGTAACCATTTGGACAGTCGTCAGACCCCCACATGTCATCAGTGGGTTTTTGTGGAGTAAAAAGCGGGAGTGGTGTACGAAAGGGGTCAGCGAAACTGGATTTTGCTCCTTTATGCTTCATAACAAAAGCCAGGGCCCCGTGGAGTATTGCAGTAAGCTGCTGAGACTGTGGCCAAAATGATTCGGCCACAAGGAAAAAGTCTCAGTGCCTGCTGGGTCCAAACCTTAAAAGCTCTGCATGACCGTCCATAAATTCTCTTCTCAGAAGAAGAGAGAGTTTACTTCAGTGCTATTACCATTTGAAAAGGGAGAAGATGAGTGCAGTAGCAGGGGGGAGATAGACCAGCGTGCAGAGAGGAAGGCTGAAGGGGAGTGCGGCTGACTTCTTGAACTTGGCGCTTGGATGAACTGCATTCGTCAACAGAGCGCTAGAGCTACACCCGATTCAGGTTTTGCCCTTGAGACAATGTCAGCCTGGTCTGATCGGCATTAAGCAGCTAAGAGAGCACATCTGAGCTTGTCCAGGGAACTGAGAAGACACTAACAGTTCTAATCCTTCCACAGCGTCACACTCTTAAAAACAAACTCCCATGCTGTACTTTTACATACTCCGACTATAATATGAGACGAAACGCCAATAAAGTTAGGATTTTAAAATATTCCTTTATTGCTACCGTGTCCATTTTCTGAATTATGCATACGGCCTTTGGGTAGGAATAAAGTGATTACTAATTTATGAGATTATGTGGTAGCAGAGTGCCGGGGACGTTAAAACTGGAAGCAGGGCCCAAAGGACCAGCAACAAACATATATAAGTCTGCTGGGGGAGAACACGGTGCAGCGAGGAAGTAGTAGGACAGTGATTAGTTTTTCATTGTTTGGCTCTATAAACGAGAAAATTGGATTTATAAAAAAAAAACTGCTATAGGATCTTGAAACACTAACTTTCAGCTTTAATTTGAGGGTGTTCACATCAACATGGGGGGAACAGAGGAGAACTTTTAGTCCTTGTTGAAACATTGTGCCCAATTCTAGGAAAACACGTCAGCACTGATTCTTTATGGCCAAACAGTGGTCAGTCACATGACCTCAAACCCACTGGTGCGTCGCTGCTCAGAGACCAGACTGAAGACAAAGAGAAGAGACCCGATGTCGGCTGGTGGGACACTCGTCACGTCTTGTGATCGTCAACATATGTGCAAACAAATATGAACTATAATGAATTTACGTTACCGTGTTCATTACCTGTATGACCAATACAAATAGGACTATAAATACAAATGTAATTCCTACACTGTTCATCTTAGATGCATGTTCGCAAATAGTCGATAAAACAATTCCAAGTCTAACGTGCCGAAGAGCCAATACTATGAAAAAGACGAGTATCAACACTGAGACTGCGGTGTACGTCTATCTGCATGAGATTAACTGCGGTTTATATAATGAGCAGAATTTCATGCTGCAACTATATTGTGTGGACAAAGCTAAATAACACACACACACACACACACACACACACACACACACACACACACACACACACACACACACACACACACACACACGATCTGCGACGTACATATTTCCTAACTGTTCTATACCTTCTATAATATTGTCTTTAAACAAGTCTTAGGTTCACCTGCAGCACAGGTCCTAGTACTGAACTACAAGAGCCATCTGGAAAAAATTAACTGTGCACTCCCTCCACTGCTTTCTCAAGAACCCGTTTGTTTCCGCTGTGGAGCAGGTGCCTGCAGCCGGGCAGGCAGGTTTTGACACCAGTTTCCTCCTGCACAAGTTGCTCAATGCGGGCAGTTTCCTCCCTTCTTAGCACAGTTCCTTCCACGCCCATTTGGAAGTGGATGGAGCTACACACACATGATGCACACACACACATGATGCACACACACACACACACACACACGTAAATGTAGCCAAGCTATTTCATTGAACGCTGAAGCACAAACACTGGGCTCAGAAGGTAGAACACGTGCTGCAGGATGTGAGAGAACAGTCTCCAGAGCCTTCGGGTTACGTCTGTGGATTGATGGTCATCCTTTAGCGACTTCTTTCAAAGCCAGATATAAATGCATAGTTTCCTCAGAGTGACAGGGAAGCCTTTTGAAACGGCATTTTCACAACAGGTTCCCAGATTGATGTTATCAAACTCGACAGAGTTTTAAAGCAACACGAGTCACCCTTCCTTTTCCACTGTAGACAAAGAGGTACAGGAATATCAAACGCTGTTTAAGGTTTTAGGACATAAAAACACTCATCTTTTCATTTCAAAGGTTTAACTACTGGATACAAGACGTCTCCTGCTTAACTGAACACTGAAGATTGAAAACACTCCTTGGAGGAAAGTGAGTTCTGAACGGTATTAACAATCAGTCTTCAAGCCCAGATGTTG
Organism: Cottoperca gobio; assembly: GCF_900634415.1. Classification (NCBI taxonomy): domain Eukaryota; kingdom Metazoa; phylum Chordata; class Actinopteri; order Perciformes; family Bovichtidae; genus Cottoperca; species Cottoperca gobio. The sequence continues at coordinate 2,202,560 of NC_041370.1, read as the reverse complement.
AGGACGGGAGCCGACAGGGCGGTGTGAGCGTAATGGATTTGAAGTTCTGCACTTGGTGCTGGAGAGTGTTGAATCACCATGGAAACCAAGATGGCCGTTTGGCAGGTTTGAGTGGCTTTTGGTTTGAAACACTTTTTCAGTTCAGGGGCTTCAGCTGCGGCGATACTTTTCTCACGCTTTTGAAAAACCTCCAATAGCACGCCGCTCCCTCTTCTCTGATCATCCTTCTCTTCATTTCTTCTTCTTCTTACTCCCCCAGCTCAGTAAAGCAATCATCACAGCCCCGCAGTGCGAGAGCTTCTTAGCTGTGGCAGATAAAGGCTGGGAGATTGTCAGTAATGACGGGTCCACCAGCGCTGAAACTTCCCAGAGCTGCTTGTTTCAGCAGTAATTACGACGGGGGAATGGTGCACCGTGACTGGCTCTAAAAAGCTTACCAAGCCTTTTGCATGTGATGCCATGTCAACTTCTTTTTTTACAGTAAGCAAGTCAGTCGGATAAGTAAAAACGGGACTTAAAAGCTAAACAAAATGTGTGAAACAAAGAGGTAAGAAGAAGAGGCGGCTGGCGCTGAGTGATGTGGAAGCTGGGCAGGGGGGAGGGGGGAGGGGGACAGAGGGGAAGTGCTCTGAAGGCTATGAATAGGGATGAGATTGGATCATTGGTGCTCAGTGTTCTCCAATCACAGCTCTGTTGAAGAAGCTGGAGAGGGAAGAGATAAGACAGGTGAAACGGAATACGATAGAGGACAGAACAAATAATGGGGGAAGACGATGGGCTCCAAGACGCAAGAGGAGTGATTGAAAATAACCGCAAACAGGAAGAAGTGTGTGTGTGTGTGTGTGTGTGTGTGTGTCTGCTGTACCAAAAAGAAAAAGAAAATCTATCCCTGTGCCACTTTCTCTGAAGCTGGCTCTCAGTAATCACCTTCTTCACCCTCTCAACTGCTTCCTCCTCGCCTCCTGTTCTCGTCCCATCCGTCCGCTCTCATCCCCCCTGATCTCTGAGACGCACATGTGCTTATGAGGAGAGCGCTTAACCTTCCTCTCCATGGATCAGGCCCGGCGCAGATGTGCGCCGACGTGGAGAGAAACTGAAGGTACGACCGGCGGCCGAGGAGAGAGTGTTCGGCTTCTTCATCCCACAGTTGGGCAGAAATGTAATATTGAGTGCAGAGGTGAAGCCCCCTGAGAAGATATGAATGAAGATGAACAAATTCCAAACACCCACAAACATGCAGAGGTACGATACGGTCGATATTAAGGTGGGAGGGAGGGGGTTCTTGGGGCACGATGGAGATTTAGTGAACGTGTCCACCTGTGTCTGCTACAATGGAGAGTCATCCATCATGGGTCACACGGTACAGAGTTACGGGCTGGGGGGGGGGGGGGGTCATGATAAAGGGGATGCTAAATTCAAGTCAAACTGCTCTGGAGGAAAGAAAGGCATCAAGATAATTGCATCCACTGCAAGAGCAGACATGAACTAGGAGGTTATTAATAGGTTGATATGGATATAAATATACACCTTTACTGGGGAAGAAGCCCCACAAGGCTGGTGTATTACCATATATTTAAATCCTTTAAAAGCTATTTGATGGGATGTTTTACTATCAAACTGCTGAACTCTCGCCTCTGGGTAAAAACCAGGACGTGCCAGACTTCATGCATGTCTGCAGCGCCAAAGAAGATACGAAAACATTGAGCTGTTTGATAAGAAATCTAAATTATTTTTAATTTGCAAGTTATCAATATTGGGATTTGTAATGAGTACCATCCATGTAGCACACAGAATTACATTCAAATATGTTCAATATCCTCTTTAAATTAATGCGAGACGTCACGCCTGCACTGTATGTCATTGTAGCTGTAGTTACTGCACACACACCTGCACACACACACACACATCCCTGTGACAGAAATACCTGCAACAATCAGAAAAAGATAAGTTGATTCCCTAAAAGCAGAGGGCATTCATTTAAGCATCTTAATTTGTCAGCAACCAGCACCTCAATAAACAAGCTCTATTAAACCCATGCTGAGCCCATTTGCAGTCGGGCAAACAGCTTGCAATTACCCGTTTAAATGGCATACGTTGGCAATTAATACAGCAATATTCCTTAATGCCTCACCTAGGGAATTTGTGAACATCAATTATAAAAAAATAAGAGCCTCTCAGATAAACAGCAGTGTGCTCTGCAGCAGTCGTAACGTGATATTGGCAATAAAGAAAATCTCAACGGAAGCGAAAACGTTCAAATCAACCAAATAACTTTCAGAGAGAGAAATTGTGGAGGTGGGTGGTAAAAATAAGTTTGCAATAAAATCAGCATGGCTCTTTCTTACGGCTGTATGAGGGGGGGGGGAAAGGTCTGTCCGTCATCCCAACAGCTTCTGCCACACACACACACACACACACACACACACACACACTTCACTGTGGGCGAGGAGATCACAGGAAATACTCAACGATCTGTTGTAGGGCTGCAACTTATTATTGATTAATCTACCAATTATTTCTCCATTAATTTGCAAATAAAATGTCAGAAATTAGTGAAAAAAAGTCCATTAAAAATCTGTTTAATCAACAATTCAAAAACCAAGAGATATTCAGTCGATCACACGACATGCAAACATCAGATCCTCACATTTCAGAAGCTGGAATCACTAAATGTTTGTAGTGATTTACACGATTAATAAACTACCAAAGTAACTCTGGATTAATCTTATAAATGGACTTCTTGCGTCACTATTCTTGTCTGCTCTGCTGCAACATGAAGTGATAAAGAAACTCCACCGGTGCTCATTAGTCAGATAATCATTGATCAGAGTTTTCTGCCTTTCTCCATCTTCCATCACTGTAACTGAAAAACTAAACAATTAAAATCAATTGAAAACTTAAAGTGCTTCATGAAAATCACCCAATCTATTTGAAGCCCCGATTCCATTTTTATCCGTTACAAACCCGCCCAGAGAATTAAAGAAGTACATCAAAGTCGTTTCTAAGATTTTGCTCAGAGGCAGTTTGTGCAACTTTTGTTTACAAGCCGCTGGTCAGTGGTTCCAGAGACGTAAACTTTTCTGCTACAGAGCAGAACAAAGTAAGTCAACAGCGGGTCTGATTGCACCCAAAGCACTGATATCATCTCCACTTTAAGTAAGCGGCACTAATGACATAAGTTGAATGGAATAAGATCAAACTCAATCACAGCTGCTCGTAAGAACGCCGTAGTTAATGACAAAATCCTCCTCGTTGAGCTAAAGCTAACTAACCTTTACGAAGGGTCACCCCAGGGTGAAGCTTTAACCGGCTTATTGACATCTCACACACACACATTCCACTGTGTGTGTGTGTGTGTGTGTGTGTGTGTGTGTGTGTGTGTGTGTGTGTGTGTATGTGTGTGTGTGTATAAATATAAAGGTCTGACTGAGTGTCCACATATCGACTGCTCACTTTCTGAGCGTCAAGGGGAATAATGTAAAGGCTAATCCCAATCCCCAGGATAACACTTAAAGTAATTACCGCGTCGCACACGCACATGTATCTGTAGAATAAGTGGAACGAAAAGTTCCAAGCGCCGAGACATTTGCAATCATGCTTCATTGTAATCAAGACCTTAGAGGAGTGAACCTTGTGAAAGCAATAAAGACACTTTGTTAGAGGCACTTAAATGTATAAAAAGAGACACTCTGGGCAAAACTGCCTCTTAACACAAATTAAAAAAGCATATGGATGCTTAATCCAGAGATGTTCAGGTGAAGTTCATATCAAGTATGTAGTTCCTTAAAAACGTCTTTTTTCTATGACTTTGAAATGGATTCATGGACGTTTGTGATTTACTCAGAGTGAGTCATGCGTCTGCGTGTTTGACGGAGTTATGACTTAGAAGAGAAAAACAATTTTTGACGCATGATGTTAAATTACCTTCATGAGCGTTGTGTCACAGCCAGTGCGGCAGCAGTTTAGTGCATTACATTACGGCACGCCTCAGGTGGAACTGAAGCTCACAACATGTGGTCCGTGTCTTTAGAAACCATTAAAATGAAACAAACCCTTACATGCTAATTAAGTTGCTTTTTCACTTTGCAGAGCATGTTCAGCACGCTGCTGGTGCAACACAGAGTTTTCTTCGTTTGGCATGCACTCGCTCTAATATTACTCAGATCTGAGAATATAATAAGGACTCCAGATCGATGTCGATGCTGAATCTCTAACACAAGACGAGTTTAACGACAAATCTTGAAATCCAGTTGAATAATGTTCGACTGATGAGACCTCGATAAGATTCGTCCCAAACAAAAGGTAGAGAGGAGAGCTTAGGATCTAAGGATCCGTTTTCTCTCAGTGAATGAACCGCCCTGACAGTGGAGGAATGTGTCAGACTAATAACCAACTTCTCGCTGCACTGTGGATTTTGGCAGCAGTTTGTAAAACAAATAGTAAAAAGAAAAGATCTGTTAGTGTTTAAACATTGGAAACCGAAAGAAAAACTATGTAAGCCGTTTGTGTCTTTATCACGAGTCATGCTTAGGCTCCATGTGTAGCATCTCGTTGGTGTTTAATGTTATTTATAGTTATACATATATATAGTATACCATCTTGTTGTTTTTATGAAACAATAAAACAAAAGCAAATTCACAGCTAAACACACACGTCTGCATCCATTACGCCAAGTGTTCTTCAAAGACTCCACAGCCCTGTCTTTGTGATCAATAAAGCCTTCCCCTTGAGACCGCACATTTTTTTTGATGTCACTTCAGGAATGAAAAGAAAAAGCTGAGGCGAAGCCCTCACAGTCTTTGCTCTAGGTGGACCTCATTTTCTCCCACCTCCTCAAGTCTCTGTATCCCTGTAACTTTGAAGTCCAGCCAGCAAAGGGCTTTGAAAAAGCCTGCAATCTCCCCACCATGACCAGGCAGAGGATTAGCCAAGCCCTGCAGGACAGAGTGAAAAGAGGACGGAAGACGGCTGGAGGAGGAGTCGCGCCATTTCCACAAGGGCTGTGTATGTGCAAGCAGCTCTCCCTCCGGCCAGAGCTGTGGGGGATTAACAAGCTACTAAAAGAAGCCGAGAACAGACCTCCAGCCCCTTTTTCATGAGTTCTGCAGAAACCAATTTACAGACGAGAACTGAAGGGGGTCACTAATTCTCCCCATAACCGCCTCCCGCTTCAACTCAAAATCTCTGTTGTGTCTCTTTTGTGGGCTGGCAGACAGTCTCAGGACGCCAAAGTCAAGGAGGCACGCTCCCACAAAAAGGTTTCAATTATTGATACGGTAACTTCATTGATCAAAAGTAACATTTCAATGGTCACAGAGTGGGGGGGGACATAAGCAGTTAAGCTCCTAATCTTACCATCAGACTTGATACGATCAGTTACGGTGGAAGTCACCCTGGAAACTTTGTTTTCCCTTGTGAGGCAGAACAAGAGAGATCATTCTGCTTTTATCCGTTCTCAGCTCAAATATTTGCCTACACTTTGGGCTGTAAATATTTTATAAATGTTCTGCTCTCAATACATTTTCAAGCGATGCATTTGCTGGCTCTCAACCAAAATATAATAAAAGCAAATGTGCTCATGTGCACACGGTCTATATGAGTCACTGGAATGGCGACTGCAAAAATCTGTATTATTTTAAGCAAACAGACGAGGCCTCTCTAGTATCTTATATTACAAAGCGTAAGTGGATGCAGGGAGTGGCTTCCACTTATGGTGGCCTGTTGAACGACTTGCTGGCGTGTCTCATTGAAGTGCGACTGATTCACAATATCTACAGCATCTCAAGATACAGTACAACAGCACTATCAATAAGTAATAGCAATGTATCTCACCAGTGAGGAAACAGAAACAATAGACCTTGAGAATAAAGGCTCATCCATACACTGCTACCCCCCCCCCCCCCGCCCCCCGCCCTCATCAGTGCTTTTCAAGTAATGGGGTCTTTTTTCTTATCTGTGACTGAAAGGAGCTTGAGGACTTTGCCCTTCATCCCTTTGTTGTTGCAGAGTCTCTTGTGGAAATGGGAGATTGGCCTGTAGGCGTGGGTGTGCGAGGAGGAACTAGGCGGCCGTGCAAGCATATCAGACTTGAGCGGTCTTAATAAAGCTTCCCTCTATCCACCCCAGAGATCTCCTCACCCCAATTATACGCCTGACACCTGCCACCCTCCTCCATCTCCTCCTTTTTCTCACAGCCCCCCACCACACCATCCAGTTCCCAGCACTGATCATGGCTCTCCCTTTGCTGCGTTCAAAGCCCCAGAGGCCTGTACAACATTGGGCTGCTGGTGGCGTTCGCTTCACAGTCTGCCGCCTGAATCGTGTGAGGAATGTATCTCTTACAGTATCGACAAAAGTTCACTGTCCAGTCATCGCGGAAAACTTCCCTTCAACGTAAACAATCCAGCAGAAAACGCAGCCTGGACAAGTGTTCAAGTACTTTTGTCACATTTAATCAGGAGATTTCTTGTAGTCAAATTAGATCTGTCAATGTCATCCAACACAATAAATAAATACAACACACACACACACACACACACACACACACACACACAGTGAGGTGCAAACCTGTAGAGGCATGTCTAAAAGGTTCTCTGAAACACTTTAAATGATCAGGTCTGACAACTCTTCGCCTATGTTCTAATAAACGTGTTGATGACAGAAGAATCATCAGTAACAACTTCCGTAATTGATTATCGTCTTTGTAAATTTGAAACTATTTTCCGACATGTTATACACCTACCAATAAATACATTAGCTTAGAACTGTCTGACTTGTTCGCACTGCTTTATTGTCTTTCGTCACTTGTTTTTCAGACGTTTCTGCAGGTTTTACCTTCAGATGCCTTCAAGGTCAAAGCAGTCCTGCATCTGGCCAGCCATCTGTTTCCAGCCATCCCATGAGGCGTCCTGTCATCGGCCCCGTCCTCTACTGTCCACATTCAAGCTCACCGGGGGAAATGCCAGGCCAGACACTACAGCTTCTCAGTGATTCGACAGATTTCAGACGCAATTTTGCATTCGTTTCCACTTCGTCTACCTGACACCTTCACCACAGAGCTCACCTCCCTGGAAAACCTCAAACAGGTGTGTACGCTTCATCAGTACGCAAAGTATCAACAGATTAATCAATGTTCTAAGTAGTCAACTTTATTTATGTAGCCCAAAATCACAAGTTTGTCTTGAACTTTACAATCTGTGCAGCATATTGCACCCTGCATAAAGCATGTACAGAGTATGTAACAGTGGATTTACAATGTAGAATAAGAGGCAGGCAGCAGCTACTACGAGTTCAGAGATACCAAATACACTGTAGAGCAAAGTAATCCGAGACCAGTTTCCTTCCCGATACTTGTTCCTCAGGAAATATAATACAGCGTGTTCCCCGTGAGAGCGTGTCTTCAAACCGCAAGCATTTCTCTACAACTCTAAATAATCCTGAATTAATGAGCAGCACTTAAAGTTAAACTTCAGGAGAAAAAACACCTTTAGGAATGATTCATTAAGAGTTTAATCAAACTCAACTAATCCGATCCATCAGGACTCTGTGGATCGATCATTGTGATTGACGGTAACCTGGCAACATAAGCAGACCACCCCAATCCTCATCAACTGTCATCCACTGAGCGTCGCCAACTTCACACCAGTGGAGAGAGCTCAGACAGGAACCCAAATACAAATACAGAAGTCTTTCATGTGAAATAACCACAACTGCTCCAACTGGCAGCAAGTAGTGTGTTCAAAAGATTGTACCTCGTGAAAGTGTTTTACACAACAATACAACACACGAATGAACCGTGAGCACAGTGATGCTGCTACTCTAATTTGGCCAATTCATTGCGATACATACGTGTTATAATCAGTCAGCTGAGTTTGACCTTGGTTGGAGAAAAACTAGAAAGTAAAAGTATGCCAAATACTGAAAAGCTCATTCCTGACATTTGATTAAAATTAGTAGATGAGTAATTGAGTAGACGATATCCAATTTAAAAAGCTGCTTCAGAAGCTGTATTTCCACAAAGCATCCATTAATTAAGTGGTCTCTGTGGCTGTCTCCTGAATGTAGACCACACTCTGGATTGGATGTAATGTGACAATCTAAATAGTGGCTTTGAAAGATCGGAACTTTGTATTACACAAGATCCAATTCAGAAAGAAACCGCATTTGTGCTGTACCTTAGTTTTCAAACGGTGATCCGCCAAGCAGGTAAGTACAGCAGGTTGGTGCAGGCTGCCAGCAGCTGTCAGTGTATCTGTGAAGGAGAAATAAATCACTATTACATCTCTGTCTGTGACATAATAAAGGCAGGACCGCTTGCAGTGCAATCACACAGTCTCTTTCTTCAAAGAACTCCAAACTGTGAATTATAATGACAGACTATTAATACTGGTTATACTATTTACATCAAACGCCAAAATGTGACATAAAAGTGTTGCTTTGCACGCTCGGGGAGACGTGGTTGGTGACGTTTGTACGACAACAGTTTGTTCACAATAAGTGAACAATGTTTTTTGACAAAACCAAGAGAATCTGAATCTGATGGCATCTCTCCGCTCACAATTTGCTCAGGCAATCTTCTCAAATGTATTCACCTTTCCAGTCCTCAAAACTTAATCTAAGCTTCATATGATTTCACAAAAAAACATTTAATTTGCAAGCTGGTGAATTTCTGCATAAGTGACTACCTCACAAGGCTTGATAAGCAATCGTCTCCTCAACATATAGCAAATGCATTTCATTTCCTGCTCCATAAAGTCACTGCTGATTAGTTTTCAATTGAACATTAAGCATAAAAATGCAATCAGAGGTTCAATCTCACGCGTATTCTCAGAGGGGTTTGTGCCAAATTAAAATTGTGAAAGTCATCACAATAGGCACAATTGTACTGTAATTTTAGAGAATCATTAACCTAGGCATTGTTCTGGAAAATATTTCTTTCTGTGCAGCTTTTCCATACATCTGAAGAGAGTGACAATCTGCTATTAAGCCTTGAGCCTTATTAAGACATGATGTAATGGTGTCAATTAAAACCAGTACGGTATGAATGAGTCATATACCACCATACCGTAAAAATGTCATGGCAAGTTGAGAGTGTATAGGGAAGGGGACCTCTATTATCTAGGTACCCTTCTCACTCATGGTTATAACACAATTAACTCTCTTTAACAGACTAAAACACAATGGCGCACAACAATATGTAACACTAATAACTGTATATTTACACCGCAGAATGGCATGCTGGGTAACGTTATTGCTGCGAGCTAGCTTAACAGTGTGTTAACAGCTGGGAGAGGCTCCGTCCCTTCTTCACATTCAAGAACAGAAGAGAGAGATGCAGGATGAAGAGAGAGACTGGAGAGGCACCAGAAGAAATTGTGCCCAAGAGACAATCTGTGTTTTCTGAAAATAAATGTCACCCTGAGCAGAAGCCATGTGCTGGAATACAAAGAGTGCGATTAGCGTTACGGTCGTCAGATTCAATGAGTAGGGCCAGTGACACAGTGACGCCAAAAGGGTCAGACGTCACTTAAAGAGACATTTGCTCGAGGCACTGCAAAAGACAGGAGAAGCAAGCGGCGGAGGGACATTATAAACACAATAACAATCGAACTATGCAGGGACAGGATCCCGCTACGGACAGGTGAGACAGTCGGGTTCACAGCAATGATTAAAACACTGGATTCCAGGTGTGTCTTGCTGGGGCCAAAAGCTGGAAGTGGAGCTACAGTCTCACGTTTCTACAACAGACCTGTGGTAAGTTTATACAACTAGCTTAAAATATTTTGTTTTGAAAAAGGAAGCAATGTTAAAATTCCTTATTTAATTTTACAATGTTGCTGCTAGCACGATTAAAATCATGCAATCGGATTCCTTTAAATAGCAAACCCTATAGAACCCACAGCCTTCAGTATATAAGTATATATGACATTTCTGGTCATACCGCGCAGCCCTGCTATGAAACGAATGACCTAGTTGGATCCTGACCTCCACAAAGACTAATTCTGACAAATGATGGAAGTTTTGACCTCAAGCCCGACACATTTCAAGTATCAGAGCCCAGGAAGATTTGCAGAGGCAGCATCCACTGGATTAGCAAGCACACCAGCTGGCAGCCACATGCTGAAGATGGTTCAGTTAAGGTTAAGGCAAAGCCAGCTCGCTAGCTTATTTTCTCCTCCATGCTCTCAAGTTTTGACAAAAGGACAGCAAGCCCTGGATAGAGAGTACGGCTGCTGTGTTCAATATCCTATACTGGGTCATGTATACGATCATTATTTTCTTATTTCAGTGGTGTAGAGGAAAATGTTGATGGACAAGAGTCTGTTCTCACCATTTGTAGGAACTCTAACAGCTCTGAACTTACAGTACTGCCTTGGAAAAACACAAAACATCAAACATGCAGATAAGGCTTTGTGGAAAACAAATTCCAGCTGAGGATCAACAAGAGATTCCAGACTATCTCCAAGCACTTAAAGTTCCCAGACTACAAATTGCCCCTAAATGCATCTTGATCCATTTAGCTGAGTGCGTTTGTGCTTTATAGCAGAAACAAAAAGGGTTTCAGTGACGTCGATCAGCTGGCCATCTGCTAGAGTCGTGCCGACATGTCTTGCATCATCATCCACTTGCAGTTTAGCAGGTAGAGAGTACGCGACAAGGGACGGTTAAACCCTTGGAGGAGACACAACACTACCTCATGAGTCAATACCATTGTGTGATGAAAGTTGCAAACAGTAAATTAAAACTGCCACGTTAAAAAACAGGCGTGACTGGGGGGAGGATTACATTTTACAGTGTTGGCTCGGGCTCGGACTAAACCCCCGAGGAAAGGCATGAACACTGTCCTTCATGTGAATAATTCCAAAACCACAACTTGGAACCACAACTGAGTAAAAGCTTGGCCTCTGAATCATTGGACCGGATGTTTTCGCTCGTTTGCTTGCTTGGGTAGGGTGGTGAAGGCCTAGTGGTCTAATGGTACGCCGTCCAAACAAAACACTAGAAGGTCGGGAGTTCACTACCAGGCTGCCGCCAGTGTACCCCTGAGCAAGGTACTTAACCCTGAGCTGCTCCAGGGAGACTGTCCCCGTTCAATGCAAGTCACTCTGGATAAGAGCGTCTGCTAAATGTAATGTAAGCTCACACTTGTGGAATAACTCTTATTGATTCGGTAAAAAGGGATACAAGACGGTGGGATGGGAGATGATTCCACAACCTCTCTGCTTACGATAGCTCCCAATAACAACGCAAGAATACACGTGTTCAGAGGAATGCAGGAATGATTAGCCCTTTGTCGAGCAGAACTTGCTAATAACTGTTTATTTAAAAGACACTAAAAGTACCACCTGGGTGGAGTTTGCATGGCAAATAGAGGGCTGGAGGGAAATATATCTTCAAACAATCTCACCCTGCACTCCTGCCCAGACTTCTCCTCCTTGTTAATACTACCCTGGCAGCAGTTTCATTAATCAACTAAGCCCACTGTAGGAAGATTTAGTCCTTCATTATCCCAGATCAAAACTCCAGGGAGCCTTATCTGGTCTGAGGATCAGCGTTAGAAGCTTCTTGAGATCATCCAAAGCTCATGAACATTACGTTACACTGGTCAGCCACTTTACAGAAGCTTCTTCCTTGCTACTTTTCTTATTAGCTCGTATTTCTTCTTTTTCGTTCTAAGCCATCCTTAAACAATTCATTCTGTGCCCTCGGGAATATTACCTCGTCACCATGGGTCTTTTTCCCACTGGTTGCTTGAGATATAGAAATTGAAATAGTTTTAATATAATATCTCAGAGTAGTTTTCTTGTGTTTTCTTTTTTTGTTCAATCAGTTTAATAGATATCCATGACATCAATCTGTAACCAAGACAAAGCTACCCGGCTTCTTTTTTGGTTTGATAACCAAATATATATTTCAGTGCTGCGAGGGAGCATGGTCCAAAATACAGTATGTGCTGAGAGGTAAGCTTTTAAAGCTTGAAGCCTTAGATCAACAACTTGATCAACCAAACATAGCATTTTAGGAATGTTATGGATTCAGTCGAGACTGGATCAGACTTGCAAATATCTTTATTCAGGGGGTTAGAGAAATTAGTGCTCATTTAGGCAGAAACAAGTCACATTCAAATATCGCCGCCACCCTGAAAGGGATAATTCTTATTTGTGACCTTAGCCTGGTTTACTTGAGGATATAAGAGACATTTAAATGGCATCCTGCCATTGCAGATACTGGAAAAGGACAAACTTTGTATTTGTAATTACAGTTGTCCTCTGGAAACTCATCAAAAATGATTCCCATATGAGCCCGAGATCGCTGCTCAAATACAAGGATATGTCAGCAGTTGTGAGAGAAGTCAAACCTCTGAGCAATATTCAGGAAACAGTCTTTTATATTTGAGTGGCTTAGTCAAGCAATGACCCTGGAAGAAGACAATTAAGTTGAAGTTCAATGCACCATACATTTTCATGGGGAGAAATAAATGGCAGTAAATATTACGTTCAGTGGATATGATCACATTTTATACAGCAAAGTAACTTCACTTCAATGCAGTCAGACGGGGAAAGAAACACGAGCATTCAGAGAATCTTAAAAGGTTGTAAACAAACAGGTTAGCCAGACTATAAACCATTTTATTTGGAGGTAACAGAGAGTGCACCCGAAATGTTGTTCATAATCCTTCATTGTACAGTAAAAATGTACTAGTTTGATTTCAGGTCAGCTGTAAACTGGGATGGATATTTAAAGGGACTTGAAGGTAATGATTTTACAACCGTCCTCTTTTTTCTCTTGTGAATACAAACAGTTTAAAACCTGTAAAGTCACCTGTAAAACACTTACAGCTCTAAGTGGATGGTTTATAGAATTGTCAATGGCCATCATGCAGTTTTTGAACAACAACTAATAAATCTAGCAGCAGAACTGGGGAGTGTGGCCTCTTCGGTCTTTCACTGAAGGCAACAACAAGCAGAGATCATCTGGCAAACCGACCACACTCCTGCCCTTTCTCCACTCAGCTGTCTATTAAAAGGAAAACATGTGGTCTAGTGTCTTGTTTCAGGGAAAGTGAAAACACACACCCGCTGAGGTGCACAGTCGAGCAGAGGAGTCAGGCATGTTGCGACTCGGTATCCTTCCCCTTCCTTTGTATATCACATCCTCTCACTCCACATCGCCACATGGGGTAGGGCTAAGTGACTTGACGCCTCCCTACAGTCACCGGGCAGGGCCACCCCTCCCTTGCACACCCACGCAAGAAAAATCAATCAGTATTCAGGTCATGCAACAGGGATGCAAACACATGACCTCTGCCCCCGGCAGGATTCACCTCATTGAGCGTGACAGGGATTTGTCTGTGCTGCCAGTGTCTGCTCCGTGTCCGACACTAACAAAGTCCTCGTGTTGAGGTGGAGGGGAGGGGAGCAGCGCGACCTGACCCTGTCCACCTTCGACACAATAAATCCAGCTGAGGAGTTCAAGGTGGCCTGACCTGCATCCGACCCCGTCTCTGGAAACACAGCTACAAGCTCCAGCTGAGCCTTCCCCCCCCCCTCCTCAAAGCCCCAGAGCTGAAGGGAGAAAACACACCATGTGCTCTAGTTTTGTGGGTGCCACTTGTATGCAAACAACACATTTATTCACCCATATTTCATTTCACCCAACTCTGTGACACCCGAACAGTTGGGAAGCCTGGTTTCTGACAAGGGAAGAGCATGAGGGGGCAAAATTAGCATAGCATAATTACTCGGGGGAAAGATCCAGACTCCAAGGAGCAAGACATAACCCATAATTTGCCATTGTGCTCCCGATGCAATTGACAGTCGGTCTATGATATTGGAGATAAATGTCGGAATTCAGGCCGTTAGTTTAACTGATGGTGCATTCAGTGTGATAATAACCACGGCCTTGCACACAGTGAATCTGATGAGCAGTCTCGCAATAGCTCTTCACTACTTTCCCTCCCCTCCGTGGGGTATTATCATGCTAATCTAAAAGAGGAGAAGAAAAAATACATTTCAGTGAATGAGGAAATATAATAGGAAGCGGGGACCTCTGGAACCGCGAGGAGACAAAGGAGGGTATATTCACCCAGCTCCACCTGAGCAAAGCAGGGGTGACAAATGGACACAGACATTATGCCGGCTGGTTAATTAAAAGAACATAGCCTAATTAAAAAGATCTTCCTGGTGAATGGACCGCCTCGTCCCAGCAACTGACCTGTGTCTCCCACACATGTTGGGCACAGAGCGGTCTCTCTCTCTCCCTTTCACGTGTTTAATTTTCACATCAGAGGCGCTTTGACTGCCGAGCGGCAAACAGTGGCAGTGGAGCGCTCTGCAGGAAGTGCGCCAGATCCTGGTGGGAGAGCCGGTGCCGGTTGAATGATTCATGATTTCCATTAGACAGTCAATGAACCTCGCACAAGAGATTTGATTAAATGTAATTCCACATCTTTTTCTGACATGCCAGTAATGCAGAAACTTAAATTCAACTGTGACGCCTTTAAACAAGTGAAAGCTTGATTTGACGCTGGCTTTCCAAAGAAGCGTGAGGTGCTCTAAAGGGATTTTACATATTTCTGCACATGTATTGACAACTCGCAGTTACAACTATACTGTATGTACATTTTAAATAACATCTAAATATTACGTATTATGATCAAATTGTTCTTCCATGAAGTTACAATGCAGGCTACACTTAGTGGCCACTTTATTAGCTTGGTAAAGATTCACTAGTATGCTTGAGCATATACATTAAGGTCATAGATAAAGGTGGTCTACATTATATGCAGGTGTTTCCAATATCCTGATGCATATAATAAAAATAATAATACTGTAAATACCGCTCAATATAATGCAGTCCAGTACCAACTGTAACCTCTGTAATGAACATATAATTACACATTTCCCTGACAATGTCAACAAATGATACACGTGGTAAAAGGCAGAATTAATGGCATAGCTACTGAATAGTTAATAATAATAATAATAATAATACAATTCCTAATGAAGTGGCCACTGAGTGCATGTTTGCTCTCAAACCTATTTTTGCAACCTCCAGCAAAAAAAGAAAAGAAAATGTAGTCTGAGCAAAACTTTTTCCACAGCACAGAGCAACACACTGTGAAGGCCACTACATGCACCACGGACCAGCGAGAGCTGCAGCCTCTCAGCGGGGAAGCTGCCGCGTTGTACCTGGCTGTAATGTTGCAGAGAGGAGGAGAGAGCGTCTATGGAGCGGGAATGTGGCAAGCAATCAGAAGATAATGGCATACTTACATTCTTAAGAATGAAATGACAGTGATTAGCGGTTGTGTGGAGAATGCTTATGAGCAACTGCACCATCGGTTAAGGAAGTACGTGCACGAGTGCATACTAGGTGAATTCTTTGAAGCTTGTAGGATTTTACAGTTTACCTTGCAAGCATCAACATGTCGTAAAAGATTACTGCAGTCATGTAGGGCTGGACAATATATTGATGTACATCGATATCATGATTCAAACAGAGCTTGGATATCGTAATATGGCAAATATTTTGTGGAAACATCCATATTGAGGTATTTGGTGAGAAACATCTTCCAGCCCTACTCTCATGAAGATAATACAGAGTTGTACAAGCCTGCCTCGACAGAGTATTAACAGCTGTGCTTTGTCTTTGTGTCTGAAAGCCTTCAAACTGGACCTCCTGACATGTAAATCCTCTGGATACCTGTAGCAACAGGCCCACGCCGCTGAAGACTAAGACTTGCTGCAGGGCAACCGTCAGCCTAAGAGTGAAAGTGTTGCCCCCTCATTACTTTCTCCCAGCCACCTGTCATTGAGTTGTGACATTAAAGTAATAGCGTGGTTTGGAAGTGGATGCTTTGTTTACTCGCAGTTGGTTCTGATGCAGTCAGTCACCACAAACGTCTCCGGGAGAAGAGATGGTTGAGGCAGGAAAGCAATGAAGAGAGAACAAACAGCCGACAAGGATCCATTGGCTGGACCAGGGAAGTGACACGTGTGACTGAGTGGGAGGTGTTTGTGTCTCTCTTGGTGGAAATAAATTTACAACTTCGGAGTAAATTAATGAACATGTTTTCCAGGCGCGAGCAGTCATCCACATGACCACACACACACACACACACACACACACACACACACACACACACACACACACACACACACACACACACACACATCATAAGCGATTACTCTGAGATTGTGCTCATGTTTGGAGCATCGTTTGATTCTGATACAGATTTCTGACTTGTGAACACTGTGGATATTTGAACCACAACAACAAACTGCCAATATGTATCATCAGATGTGGAAACTTTCTGTATATGACAACATAAAGACAGAGATATACACACATATGCACCGGGACACAGAATCCTGCAGGAAACTCTCACTTTGATTCAGGGTGCTTTCAATAACAGAACTGCTGTATATATCCATCAGGGGAAGAGTCAGATCAATTTATGTTTTAATAACAGGTGTATGACTACAATGTTCAAATTGCTTGTTATGTAAAGTGTTTTACAAGGTTAGCTTTAGTGCTGAAACGATAAGTCGATTAACAGATTAGTCAATAAACAAGAAATAAAGTATTTAGTCATTTATTATTCAGGTTCCAGCTTTTGCTTTTGTCTGATCATCATTGTAAATTAAATATCTTAATATTTTGGTCAGAACTAGGAACTCGAAGATGTGACCTTAACCTCTCGGATATTGTGATGAATATTATTCACACCAGTTTTGACAGATTATTAAAAATAATAATACTAAAAATAATAATACAAATATTAATAAAACTAATACCAAAAATAATAATACTACAAATAATACTAAAAATAATAATACTACAAATAATAATAATAATACTACAAATAATAATAATAATAATAATAATAATAAAACTAATACCAAAAATAATAATACAAATAATAAAATTAATAACACCACAACTAATAATAATAAACATACTACAAATAATAATACTACAAATAATAATAATACAACTAATAAAACTAATAATACCAAAACTAATGATAATACTACAAATAATAATAATAAGAATAAAAATATCAAAAATACTCAAACAAATAATACTAATAATATAATACTAAAACCACAAATATTAATAATAAAACTCATAATAATAAATTACTAGTAAAATAATTAGGGATGTTAAGAATGAACTGTTTAAACAGTTAAACACCAAACTGGACACTAAAATGAGAATAGTTGGTGCACCTTATTAAAGGTCAGCCCATGAACCAGGGACTCTGTTGCTCTATTTGAGCAGACACTGCAGCTGTCGATAAATGATGGATTTTGTGCATCGGTTATCGTTTCCATCTCTGCACGCAAAGCACTAATCTTGTGGGTTAACTAGTTAACGATAGGTCGGAAAGAAAATATAATTAGCATCGCTAAAAATAATCATTAAATATCCTAAAATTAGATTGAGACTTGTTTACATCAATGCTGAACCGTTCAAGAAAAGCTTCATGATGCCGCCCATGAAGAATTAATTATTTTGCTCCTGACCACAAGCATGCACCCTCACACAGACACAGCTGCAGGCGTGAGCCAACACATGGTTCACACACACACACACACACACACACACACACACACACACACACACACACACACACACACACACACAAGTTCAGGCACTGTAGGGGTGGGGGGAAGTGTGTTTTACTCACTGTGGACCACTGCCCAGTTTGGATTCATATGACACTAACTGAAACCCCCCGATAAACCCCTGCGCTCTCTCCCCAAAGAGCGGTTTAAAAATAGCCTTGATTCGATGGAAATAAGCCCGAGTTCTAAGAAATGGAGGAAAATGACCAAGTGTAGGCGTGCAGACTTATCTTACAACATGGCCAAGCCAAACATCCACTGCACATATGGTGACCACTAAAATATACACAAATAATAACGTGAAAGCTAAAGTATAGCTTATATACAGCCAGAATCCACCCCCGAGTGCAGTGCACCCAGGTGAAACACTTCGCACGCACGGGGATTCAGAGTTAAAGCTTTAAAGAAAAGGCACTGCTGCATATTCTAAATTTAACACATTCCAGATTTAAGCACGGGGGTATGCAGAGTGTTTGTGGAAAATCAGCCACAATTCATATCTGCAGAGCGCAGGGTGCATGCATAAGAAATCTGATAAAGAGCCTGCGGGAGAAGGAGAGTCGCTAATCCGTAAACCATCAATGAACCTTTTACCTAAAACTAGAGCTCGGAGACTCAAACTCCATGCGGTACTTTCAAGTTGTGCACAGTGCAGACACCGACGGGACTTGGTCAACTTTTTAAAGAACGAGGTCAAACAGGCTCTGCTATTTCGGGAAAGTTTGGAAATGAGATGCAGTCGGGTTCCCCGCTGAAGGAGCGCGCGTCACATTCCACGACCGAGACGAGAGCCCATTTAGTTTTCAGAAGATGTGCAATAACGTGTAATAAAGAAAAAGCATATTTTCTCTGAACAGTTAAATAAATTAAATACGTGAATAGCTGTCACCTTCTGAGCGTGTGCGGAGTAGCAATGGGACACGATGGCGCTTTACTGTGTGAAGGCAGCAGATTTAGACGAAGAGGACAGAAAATAAATGGCCCGTCTTTGGTTTTTAATTTCCTGCTTCATTTCACGTTTCAGGGCCATACAAATTCTCATTTTTTAAAACTCCAATAAGCAACAATGAGACATGATCATAAATCAGAATTACTTCTATAGTAACTAAGCAGCAGCAGCAGACCCCCCCTCCCCCCCCCAATGCAGTCAGCCTAATTGCTTTAGCCAAGATGTGACTTTAAAAAGACTTCGCACGATGTTCAATCAGTGCACTTCTGATGGATTTCACTCTTGGACACGTCGCACAATTAGAAACAGTAATTCTAATGATTCCCCTTCATTCATACATTTCACTAATCTGTACACTACAGGTCAGACTAGTGCTGCAGCTAATGCTTCATTTCATAATTGATGTCCTGCATCTTCTTTGCACTTGTGTATGAAAACATTAACATTGATTTACAATAAAATAGTTGCAGATTAATTTTCTGTCGATCGATTATTGTTGCAGCGCCAGGTCAATCAAAACAAGAAACCTCGCACGGCACTTTAGAAACCCGTTATAGAAATGTGTCATCGTTATTGACATTTCACAGACCGAACAACGGAAAGCAAAAGCCATCCATCCATTTATAATGAAAATAATTTCTCGCAGCTTCAATTGTAGTCTGAACTTCAGCAGATCATAACTCGACAGCTGTTCATTCACACAGCCTTCATTTCCTGCATTAAAACCTCAAAGTAAAGTTTTCTCATCTTAAAATTGCACAAAGCAGAAACTAAGGAGTGCAGACCGACTCCGAGATCAAACCTAAATGTAAAGTCTGGAAGAGAAGTGTGCCCAAATCCCTTGCATTCACACAACATGCTAACAAACAGTCGAAAAACAGAATGTGCCAAAATACACACGAGGCCGACGGCAGATTCTCAGCCATCGTCAGCCAATTTAAATGAAGCCAACCCGTTTCTCTATCTTGTCTGGATCAACCTTGTTTTCTCTCAATTTCATCATTCCATCAGTTGTGAGATTTCAATCTGTGTCACCAAAGCAAGTTGTTGTTTTACTCATGACATGCAGCCAAAAACACGTCATGTGAGGACAAAGCATCCAATAATAAAAAAAAGGGAGATTTTCAACAGACCTGCGTCTGTCGGGAACGACACTTCTTGTGCTGAAAACAAGACGAATGTCTGCCGTGCCAAACGCTCCTTTTCAAAGTGTACACCAAATCAGAGTGAGATGGTGGGAGGCCCTGGGTGTCTGCGAGGTCTTTCCAGGGAAATAACCTCTGGCACAAAGATGGATGGGTTGCATTTCCTACAGCAACAACAACCGTTTGTTTGGAGGAAATAGGAGAGTAACTGGGCTGTTAGTACGAGCTGTGATAGCCACCGTGGCTGAACGGGCAACGGAAATAACTCCACTAAACAGAAACGAAAAGTACACAAATTGAAAAAAGCGAGGAAGAGGACGTTATGGTGCCGCCTACACCACTTGATTGAGAGCCAATCTCTAAGAAACGAGCAGAGAAAACCCACAGCAACAAGCACTTAGCTATGAAGACGGAGATGACGGAAATAGGCGATGCTGCATTGGAGGTGAACGTTACCAACGCTACCCATTTACATGTTCTGTACTTTATAAAAAATGCATTTCACAAACATGTTTGTAGGTAAAAGCACCAAAGATGGAGAGAAAATACTGATGCAAGTCCAACAAATCCAACATAACCGGACGACTTCCCACCACAGACTAACACAACCTGTATTTGTAATCTTGAAATGTATGCACCTTAGGTGACTCTACCCAGGTGAGAAGTCCATTCCCTTTGTTTGTTATCTAAAGAAAGCAGATATCAAATAAATTAAATACACAAAATCTCTCGTGACAATCAAAATACCCAACAGTATAAAAGATTAAGAAATGGAACATCTGACTCCGCAGCACAGGGTGGTTGGGTTTCAATGTTAGGAACGACTTTATATAAAAGTAAAGATGTATGCAGTCAGTTAAACACACTATAACGGCAGAATCTCTGCAGATACACACATTTATTGCGTCTCGTTGTGTAGAACATGTAGTTTCTCCTCTACCGGCGAGAAGGACGGGAAGCAATGGGGCTGATTTGCTCCACTCTCAGCCTGGCTGGCTAATCAATGATGCGGAAGGTCTGAACTCATTATGAAGTGATTAAGAGATCATTTGGGGCAACAAACCCCCCCCCCCCAACTAACTAAGAGTTCAACAATCAATAACTGGTATGTATGGCCACAGGCTATTTACAGAGACACTCGTTTCCTTATTTCAGTCACTTCCACCTATTAAACACAGGCGCGAGGAGAATCGAAGTAGATTTAGAGGGTTACGTTACTTCGGTTTCTCTCCATGGTGGCGAGAGGGAGCGTGTTGTGATGTCTGTATTATCCTAATCTTTTGGGAGTTAATATCCATCTAAGTCTTAGGGGTTTTGAAAATAAACAGGATTGTGGTT